>NC_138774.1:147460955-147703455 GCF_965119305.1 Pelophylax lessonae
ATTAGTTGATGCAAAAATGAATACACCCCACAACGAAAACTACTACATATAGTATTTTGTATGACCTCCATGATTTGTAAGGCCAATACCAAGTCTTCTAGGCATGGAAAGAACAAGTTGGCAAAATATTTCAAAATCTATATTTTTCCATTCTTTAAGATTGAGAAATTTAGAGCCTGAATGATAGATGGAGAGTGATGCTCAACTTGTCTCTTCAGAATTCCCCATAGGTGTTCGATTGGGTTCAGATTAGGAGACATACTGGGCCACTAAATCACTTAAACCCTTTTCTTCTTCAGAAATGCAACAGTGGCCTTAGATGTGTGTTTTGGATCATTGTCATGTTTGAAAAGTGCACGACGCCCAACTGTAGAATTTCTGTATGTACCATGCATTTGTCTTTGCACTCCGAGTCCTCACCTCTGTGACACCATACAGTTTTAAAGCTCAGTTCCAAAGGTACTGAAGGGAGCTCAGTTCCAAAAACATGTATCTTGGTCTCATCACTCCAGAATACAGAGTCCTAGTAGTCTTCTTTTTCAGCAATGGCCCTGGCAAGTTCTAGGTGGGCTTTTTTGTGCATGGGCTTTAGGAGAGTCTTCCTTGCATGCCATTGCTCTGCAGTTTGCGCCGTATTGTCACAGGAAACAATCACCCTAATTTAGCTTTCTACTTTTTTAGCTAACTGCAATGAACTTGCATGGCTATTTTTTTCAACCCTTCTCAGAAGACGAAAGTCAAAGTATTAACTTCCATATACAGCCTGGACGTCTCTGTGAGATGGTTGCAGTTCCAACTTTGTTAAATGTTTGTATAGCTTTGCTAAATTTTTCTGACTGATAAGTAAAGCTTTGCTGATTTTCTTGTAGCCTTCACCTTTCTCCTGTAAATAAATTATTTTCTTTCTTAGGCCTTGTGACATTTCTCTTCCATGTGGTGCCATTGCTGACAGCACGAAATGGGAAGGGGTTTTTCCTTGTTAATTACCCACTTTTATAATAAAACTGTCTGCTGGACACCTGTTTAAAATATAATTAGACTTACCTGTCGTTGAATTCTTGTCAGTTAGGATTTTGTTGTCTAAAATTTAGCTTTGCTAATAAGACTTTCATTAACCACTTTACCGCTGAGTACTGGAATAGTACTGCGGCAAAGTGCCGCGTTCCCGTCTGACGACGTAGACCTACGTCGCCAGACTCCTCCCCTGTAGGCGGCGCTCGCGCACCGCCGGAGGCGCGCTCCCGCTGTTTTCATTCACAGCGGGAGTCGGGCCAGGGAAGGAGCAGCGGCGATCGCCGCTGCTCTGCCCCGATCGTCGGGGATCTAGTGTGGAGATCCGCCCGCCTGTGTAAACACAAGCGGGCGGATCTACTCAGTGACAGGGAGTGACAGATCGGAGTGTTCAGCATAGCTGGACATCCGATCTGTCCCTGTCTCACACAGTCACCTCCCCCCCCCACACTTCAGTAAGCACCAGGCATACATTAACCCCTCCCTCTCCAATAAAGTTAACTCCTTCCCTGCCAGTGTCATTTTTACAGTAACAGTGCATATTTATAGCACTGATTACTGCAGTAATGTCACTGGTACCCCCAAAAGTGTCAAAAATGTCAGTCAAGGGTCCGATCTGTCCGCCGCAATGTCGCAGTCCCGCAAAAAAAATCGCAGATCGCCGCCATTACTCGTTAAAAAAAACACCAAAAATGACATAAATCTTTCCCTTTGTTAGTAAACGCAATAACTTTTGCGCAAACCAATCAAAATACGCTTATTGCGATTTTTTTTACTAAACATGGGTAGCAGAAAACAAATTGGCCAAAAATTTGAAAAAAAAATTGTTTTTTACATCTTTTTTGGGGGGAATTTCATATAAAAAAATGTGAAAAATATTGTTATTTTTTCAAAATAAACGCTCTTTTTTTGTTTATAGCGCAAAAAGTAAAAATCGCACAGGTGATCAAATACCACCAAAAGAAAGCTCTGTTTGTGGGAAAAAAAAGACGTCAATTTCATTTGACGACCGCGCAATTGTCAGTTAAATCGCACAGCACCGAATCGCAAAAAGTGGCCCAGACGTAAGACAGCAAAATGCTCTAGTGGTAAAGTGGTTAAGGTGTATTCATTTTTACAACACGGTCTTAAGGCCCGTACACACGTACCGATCGTCGGCCGACAGAACGTCCTACAAATGTTCGCGGCTGGTGTGTTTGTTGTTTGTCTGTTGAAAAGTGCTCTAAACTTGCCCAGGACATTTGTCTTCCAACAGAAAATGACGTCACTACGTTCCACGCACGTTCGCCGCTACAAAAGAGGAAGTGAGTGTTTGGCCGTGACCCTTCTGGGCATCTCGCGCTGATTTCGGTAGCATTTGTTTGGTTGACGACATTTCGCTATTTTCCGAGACATCGTTCGAGAATTTATTATGGCGACCGTGAATTCGTCCGTTGCTGTCGTTAGTGTTGGAGTTTTGGCTCTGAGACGACGTACGAGCAATAGGAAGAAGAAGCGGACCTCCTGGACGAAAAATTGGTTGCTTAACCGTGATCAATTTTCTCATATGTCCTTGCTGAGGGAGCTCCAGGAAAATAATCCTGATGACTTCAGGAATTATTTGAGGATGACGGATCCCATCTTTTACCGTCTTCTTGCCCTGGTGTCCCCCTATATTCTGAAGCAGGATACTTGTATGCGGCTTGCAATTACTCCTGAGCAAAGGTTAATTGCGACGTTGAGGTATCTTGCAACAGGGAGAAGCCTGCAGGATCTGAAGTTCACCACAGGCATCTCCCCCCAAGCTCTTGGTATCATCATCCCTGAGACCTGCTCTGCCATCATCAAGGTCTTGCAGAAGGATTATATCAAGGTATGTTTGATTTTTTACATTACATTACATGTATTACTAGTTTCACCCGAATTATGATGTTTTTGGATGTACAGCAATTGACACAGGCCATTATTTGTAAACTACCCTCTGTCCGCATGCAGATAGTAGTAAAGATGTAGATTATCTTTAACCATTTGTAAAATTACCCACTAACCACCCCACCATTCTCTCCTATGTGTCCCTAAACGCATTGCCTGTTAACAGTATGTCGAATTTATCTAATTTTATTGCTTTCCCTCAAACAATTATTCCTTGGCCAATGTTTTAGTACCTAGTTAATGATTTATCTAAAATACATCAGTCCATCCATTCCCACCTATGATTCTGTATGTTTATGTAATGATGTTAAAACCTTCACTGACCACAAGCCCTTATTGATGTATAAATGCCCAGTTTTACTTACCCATCCCCCACCCACATGCTAAATCTCAAAGTCAGCATATACCAAAGCTCAAGTTCAGAGGTCTTCAAACTATGGCCCACCAGTTGTTCACGAACTTCAATTTCCATCATGCCTAGTCATGTCTGTGAATGTCAGAGAATTACAAGGCCTCATGGGATGTGTAGTTCTGCAACAGCTGGATGGCCGTAGTTTGTAAATCTCAGCTCTAGCTGGTGAGTATAATGGGCCATACACACTTGAAGATTGTCAGAACAATTTATCCTTCCGATTTACCAAAACCAAATAATATGAGGTCCAACAAACACTTTCAAATCCTATGCAATCTGGTAGGCCCTTGCACTACATAGAAAAGGTAAATCTGCACGAAAAAGTCTTCAGAGAATCTTCTAGTGTGTATGGCCCTTTACAATATAAGAACAATAGGAGTTTGAAAATAAATGTATGTAGATGTTACATCCCCATATCCAAACTTTTGCCTTCCTGTTGTATATTTTTTTAGCAAGTTGCATAAGCATTTAACAGACAACTGTGTGTGTAATTAATAATGTGATGTGCTCAAGCACTAATTTTATTTTTTTTATTTTTTCCCCACAGTTTCCTTCAAACGCAGAGCAATGGCTGGAGATTTCTGATCAATTTCTGGAGAAGTGGAATTTTCCCAATTGTGGGGGTGCTATTGATGGGAAGCACGTCCGCATTGTCCCCCCTCCGAATTCCGGCACATTTTTTTATAATTATAAAGGTTTTTTTAGTATAGTCATGCTAGCCATAGTTAATGCAAACTATGAGTTTATTTTTTTGGATATTGGCAAAAATGGCCGCAATTCGGATGGGGGAGTTATTGATCAGACGGAGTTCGCTCGTCGTCTAAAGAACGGCACTCTGAACCTGCCATCCAGGGAGCAAACTGTTGAGGGTATGAGCTTTGTGTTTATCGCAGATGAGGCTTTTGCGCTTGGGGAGCATCTCATGAAGCCCTACCCTCAGAGGAACCTCACCCCAGACCAAAGGATTTACAACTACCGGTTGTCCAGAGCTCGCAGAGTTGTGGAGAATGCCTTTGGGATAATGGCCAACCGGTTCCGGATATTCCTGACGTCCATAAACCTGGCACTGTACAAAGTGGATAATGTGGTCTTGTGTTGCTGCATTTTGCACAACTTCCTACGCAGGAATGCACAAAATTATGTATTGCAGCAACTGGATACTGACCCTGCTATGCCAGGTACAAGTGGAGAGGCCCAACCTTCTAACCAAGTGGAGTCCATGACGTCAATGGAAGTTGGACGGTCAGCATTGGCATCACACAGGGCCCGTCAGATCCGCCAGGAATATCTGGACTATTTCGTGGGGAGAGGAGCTGTGTCCTGGCAGCAATCACTGTCACACACCCATTAATCTTGTTAAAGATTGGACACACAAGATAAATGTCAGAGATATATTATTTTTCAACACATTAAACAAAAATTGCAATGATTCTGTATTGTGGATTATAATCATTTGGGCACATATGCCAAACACAATTATTTGGGTTAATCATGTGTTATATATGTGTGACTTTGGAAGGGTTAATACATTCATCAGTGTGTTTCTTGACTGTAGTCTCTCACCAGCTGATCCAAAGTGATGATGGCCATGTGTTATTTTTTAGCCAGTGGTGTAAATACAAGGGCCTTCTGCACCCCACAAAATGTACACAAACCCTGTCACATTGAGAACTAGGTCACACCCAAGGTTCATCTAATGTCACCTTACATTGGTGTTCATTGTCCAGAAGTTGCCCATACTATATATTTCATATAATACATTAGGGTATTAACAAAGTACCTACACCTGTTATGTTGTGTTCATTTATGACATCCTTCTCACTGCCCACCAATGTTAGGATATGTCAGTGTTATGTGAAACTTGATCATTGTTCATCTCAAAGTGTTATATATATAGGTAATGGAAAGGGAACTAGAGCAACGAACAAGCAATACACTATAGATTACACTGATCTCCCTACACTGATTGCTACTGGCAATATCAATGCCATATTGAATCCTAGGACTGCTAGTACCTTGAGTGTTGAGTCACACTTATGCGATGCGGGATGTCTGCGACTTTGCAGCCTTCCAGCATTGCATAAGGGTGACCCGCCACTTACTTTTTGCACAGGATTGTATTCCACAAGTGTTAAGCACTGTGCGATCCAATCCAGATACATCAGAAATAAAGGGTCATGTGCGACTTGTATGCGTGTTCAGTGCGAATGTAGCCATACAAAGTGTATGTCTCAATTCACACTGCACATCTGATGGCATGTAATATCGTAGCGCACTGCTCCTTTATTACATGCGATCAGATGTTCATGCGAAAATCAGCTATACAGTTTGTATGGCTCAATTCGCACTGCACTCGCACAAAAGTCGCACATGATGCATTTATTCAGCCGCATCAGGATAGGATCGCACAGTCGTTCAAACTTGTGTGATCCGATCCTGTGTAAAATGTCAGCTCGCACTGTGATATGCGTTAAAACTGGGGGTATCTTTAACATTTCATTGACACCTCCAGCAACTCGCATATGGCAGTGTCCAAAATGCTTTCATTAACATGTAAATATGGGAATAGGACAGCCATCATACATTTAGTGCTTCTTTACACAGCTTTAGACCTCGACCCCCCAACGAAAGTCTAATAAAGAATTGAACACACATTGTTGAATATTGTAAAAGGTAACTGATGCTAAAAAACGTCAACCACCCGCCCGGCGCTAAAATATATATATAAATCAGTGTAAGGTATAAAGAAATAAATATATCTACTCAAATCATGAATAAATAGTAAATAAAATCATGTAGATAAAATCATGTAAAACATGTCACTCTGTGCATCCTTTTAATGCACTAGCTGCCACTGTAAACGTAAAACTTGCAAAATCAAATGTATAATAATAGCCCAATCTGTGCGTCTCAGTTCGTTATATCATACATTCAGCGGCGCTTCAGCACACACAATGTATGTGTGCAAGTATATTAGTCAGTTCCTGCAGTGCTTCAGAGCCTGCAATTGCAAACTAGTCTCAACTCCACAGGATGTGCAGTCACAGCCAGCAAAAAGATTTCTCCTCTGATGTTCAGCACCAGTGATTGTACACACAGTATCACTAATCCTTCACCACACCGACTGTGCACCCCTATGAAGTGGCCACTCACCGAATTGCCCTTGAAATATCGCCTTTATGCATAAGCTGCATGAGCCCTTGCTTCTAGTCGGTCTGTCGTCGCTTAGGCACGTCCAGATCCTATCCGTCCACCAGGGGTCACTATCAGGCTGTATATCTCCTCAGTGCAATTTGTAAGCAAACGACATGAAGCAAGAGAGTAGTGTAATACTGTTTCGACTTTATTAATTAAATAAAACTTCCCTCCCCTTCAGCGTATATGCTTACATTTCAATCACCCTTTGCACGCATATCATAAACACAGAGGCTTTGAAAGGTACCGCCGCTCGCCGACCGCGAGCTAGTCCCTGCTGTGGATTACAGCGCTCCTGCGGCTAACAGAGGACTCCTCTGTTGAAGTCTACCAGACGAAACCGGTCAGGATGCACGTACGCTGCTGCTGAGGAGACGAAGGGAGGATACCGCTGTTGTTCTGGATCTCGCCTGTTAGCCGCAGGAGCGCTGTAATCCACAGCAGGGACTAGCTCGCGGTCGGCGAGCGGCGGTACCTTTCAAAGCCTCTGTGTTTATGATATGCGTGCAAAGGGTGATTGAAATGTAAGCATATACGCTGAAGGGGAGGGAAGTTTTATTTAATTAATAAAGTCGAAACAGTATTACACTACTCTCTTGCTTCATGTCGTTTGCTTACAAATTGCACTGAGGAGATATACAGCCTGATAGTGACCCCTGGTGGACGGATAGGATCTGGACGTGCCTAAGCGACGACAGACCGACTAGAAGCAAGGGCTCATGCAGCTTATGCATAAAGGCGATATTTCAAGGGCAATTCGGTGAGTGGCCACTTCATAGGGGTGCACAGTCGGTGTGGTGAAGGATTAGTGATACTGTGTGTACAATCACTGGTGCTGAACATCAGAGGAGAAATCTTTTTGCTGGCTGTGACTGCACATCCTGTGGAGTTGAGACTAGTTTGCAATTGCAGGCTCTGAAGCACTGCAGGAACTGACTAATATACTTGCACACATACATTGTGTGTGCTGAAGCGCCGCTGAATGTATGATATAACGAACTGAGACGCACAGATTGGGCTATTATTATACATTTGATTTTACACATTGTTGAATGTAAAAACGTTTTAGTATCAAACATTCACAGGGTTAGGGTTAGGGTTAGGGTTAGGGTTAGGGTGTTGTAAAGTGCTTTTCCCAAACTTGGGTACACTCTTTAACATCTGAGTGTAATTAAAATGCCATAAAACATTATCAAAAATTTGTAACATCAGGAACATCCCAATACAAACATTAAAAACGTAGTAAAATTGTGGCTTAAAATTTGCCAATCATGTCCACAAAATTGCGCATTTTGATTTGTAATGCCGTTGCAGTCTCCTTTATTTGTTCCAGGTCTGCGCAGCATTGGAGAGCCTCACGGGTCAATTTGGCTAATGTGCAACTATGTAAAACATGGTCTGTAAAAAATAAAAAAAAATGAGTCAATGTGAATCACCTACATGAGGTCATAATAATAGAGAAACATTTGGTGTCCAGGTAATCTTAAATTCCTCTCGAGTTAATACCTACCCTGTTCTTATGCTCTTTTGCCCTAGGCTCTTCTTCTTCCTCCTGTCCTCCTCCGATGCTGTTGCTGATGATTCTGCCGGTCTCCTGAGCTTACTATAGATTTATTAGGGGTGTGAACGCATGATGACGTCATTGTGAGGGCATGGTCGTAATGTATATATATTAAGATGCAGAGACCAGAGACGGGCAGAATGCACGGCAACAGCATCGGAGGAGGACAGGAGGAAGAAGAAGAGCCTAGGGCAAAAGAGCAGACAACATAAGAGCAGAAGATTGGACAGCAGAAGAGTGGAGAGGAGAAGATCCAAAGAGCAGAGTGGAGAAGACCGGATGAAGATATTTAAGAACATTTCATAAACGTCTCCTGTCGTTATTCACATACACTTCCATTTATGTGGTTAATGTGTAGGGGTACTATGTACCCCATACCCATTCACATAGGGATTGGGGTCTGGGATCTGGGGGCCACCCTTTGTTAAAGGTTGCTTCCAAAGTCCTAGGAACCCCCTGGCCGCATGACCCCCCAAAACCACCAGACAGGGTTGTGGGGATGAGGCCCTTGTCCTCCTCTACATGGGAGCAAGGTGCTTTTGTGTGTGCGGTGCAGAGGCCCCCTGGCCCAAAGCAACAAAACCCCCCCATGTTGAGGGCATGTGTCCTGCTGTGGTCCAGGGGGTGTTTGGTCCGCTTGCTCGTTCTCTTTCCTGGCCTGACAAGCTGCATGCTTGGATAAGGGTCTGGTAGGGGTTTTGGGGGTAACCCACGCTGTCTTTTTGTTGTGGGCATACCCTCAAACTCAATACCACACACAAAAGGCCTGGTTGTAAACTTGGGGTGGACACCCACGGTGGGTTCTTCAATTTGTCTGTGTACTTCCCCCTCAAAAATCTTCACAGCGCAAGTGGCCCCGCAAGTCAGAGCATCCTGATCCGACTTACGGTGCCACTTCCATTCAAATAAAGAGGCTCCCATAGGGAACTAGTGTTGTAAATTGGAGGCTAAAAATAACACTGATAAAAATCATTCTGAAAAAACCTACGTGGGCACACAATTGGCTCTTGGACACTTGGTCCTGGATCCTCCACATTTTTGGAAGTGGCTTCCATGCTGCTTGCCAAGTTGCCAGGAGATCGGGGTTCTGACATGGCTGGGGATGCCACATCCTGGCATGACGCAACATCTGCAATGTAAATTTGTAAGGGAATACAAGAATATAAGGTTAAACAATCATTGCAAATACACATATTTCTATGATCCCACTACACAAAAATCTGTGACTACCAACCTTCTTGTTGCTCTGGTGTCTGGTCACTTGTTGGCTCCACAAGGATAATTTCCGGCATAATGTCTTCATCTACATAATACAAAACATTGGCCATATCATAAAAGTCACAAGAGGTACATTTGTTAGGACATGGTGCCCTGCTTGATAGCTCTTTTAGTAACAAATATGAAGACATGTACATGGTTATCTACGAAAAATATGGTACATTAATGTTTGACAGTGCATAGGAACCAATTACCTTTAGTGGAATCTGTGCCACCATCTGGGCCCATGTCCTCCTCTTCTCCCACAACTGCCGATGGAGCTGCCAAACCTCTCCTCCTCCTTTCCCATTGTTTGGCACGGAGTTTACGTTTTTCTCCTATTTAAAGGTTTGAATAATAATCTGTGATTAATAGGAATGTTTGCTGAGAAGATTCGTGCAGGAAAGAACGTTCGTTGCAACACAATACATATATTTTTAACTATGGCTTCCTGACTTTTAATGTCATATACTAAAACATCAACAATAGATCGATCAAATCACGACATGACAACTAAAATGAGTAATCTAACTTTTTACATAGACATTATAATCTAGACATGTTAATACAACATACACAAAATTATAAAAAACATATTGCATGATTAAACAAAAAATTAATAAATAAAACTTACTTTTTTTCAAAATCCTATGGATTTGGGAAAGCTGATCCTGCTCACGGTGTTTCAGGTCAGACCACCGTTTCCTAATCTGATCTTTCGATCGCTCCACCCCGAATTTTTTTACCAAACAGGCCACCACCTTGTCCATGATGCCATCTTTCCTGGCATTGGGCCGATCGTAATTTGCCAACTTGCCATCGTAATCCATTTTTTCTAAAATGGAGACCATCTCCACCATTTCTGGCTTTGACATGGGTGTAGCCCTTGATTTTCGGGTGGCCCAATCAGTTCGGCCCACACTAATTGAGCTCCCAGATTGTTGAGACATTATTCTTGATTACAAGATTTTTCCACTGCTTCAGGTGTGAGTGTCGCATGTAGGCCTGATCTTCGGCACGTACACACCCCTGCACAAGCCCGCCACTGGAGGAGGAGTTGACGCCTGCGCTGTATTTAAAGGACGCCAGATCGTTCGGCCGACGATTCGCTAGCGGACATATCGAGAGTTGGAGCACGATCGAGCGGCGAATCACGACTTTTCCCCCACAAACAAAGGTACGACTCTTTTAATAGAAAGTGTGTGTTTTGGGCCCTATACAGCTTTTATTAGGAATCTCTTTATTATGTGCCAAAATACATGCTATTTTAATATGTTTTGTGTTGTTTTGTGTCTTGCAGGCATATACTGTCCTGCAATATGGTGGACAATTACACCACCCACAACTTTCTCATCAGTTTCATTGATGAGTTCAGGCAACTGCCGTGTTTGTGGCAAGTGAAGTCCGCAGATTATAAAAATAGAAAACTCAGAAAACAGGCCATGGAACATTTGGTGGCCTTCTACAAGCCCGTCTGTCCTGGGGCAAATTTTGAGTATATACGCAAAAAAATAAACAGTATTCGCACTGCCTACAGGCGGGAGTTAAAAAAAATTGAAGATTCCACCCAGTCTGGAGCAGGGGCACGGAATGTATATGTACCACGGCTGTGGTACTATGATAACATGCGATTCCTGGCAGACACCATGGAATCCAGGCCGTCAATTTCAACACTGCCTTCTACATCGGCAGAGGGCTCAGTGTCGGTTGATCCAAGCCAGGATGAGGATTTCCTGGAGGAGAGTTTTACTCAGGTATGGCATTTCACAATATATTGTCTGCTAAAATGTAATCATGTAACAAAATTATAAGCTAAACCATAATTGACCCTTTATGTAAACGGGCATAGCAAGGGGTTGGCATGACAGGCAACCGCCAGGGGCGCAGGCCAAGGGGGGTGGGTCACAAAAACATTGGCATTGTTTTATTGTTTATTTTAACAATCCACTCAGCCTGCACACCCCAGAACCCCCAGTTTGCAGGCGGATTCATGCAGGTGTAAAACATTGAGAGCTGCTTCATGCAGGTGTAAAACATTGAGAGCAGCTGAGCCAAAAGACCAGGAGACTGAGACTGCCTCTCACTGCATCCCCAGCACACCTCCGGTCTTACAAACACTGCTGCATCCCCAGCACACCTCTGGTCCTAACAAACACTGCTGTAGCCTCAGCATTCCTCTGGCTCAACCTTTTTTAATACAAAACTAACAGCTCCTGCAAATGATACATCCATCCTTGCTTCCATGTCTCTGGTCTCTCACTCTGGGTCAGCAAGGCAGGTGGCTTCCTTATTCCTGTTTCCCTGCACTGCTTCACCCTCAATGCCCTACATCAAGCCCTCTGCAAGTTCAGGCCCCTCTCTCTCTGCAACCCCCTCCTCTCTCTCTCACACCCCCTCTTTCTCTCCCTCTCTCTATCTCTCAACCCTCTCTTTCTTTTTCACACCTGAGACAATGATTGCCCACTAGAGAGCTCTACACTGGGCAAACAAGGGGCAAATAAGAAACTTTTAATGCCCTTTCATTTTTTTTTGGGGGGGTGGGTTACAGTTTTACATTGATCTTGGGGGGGGGGGGGTTGTTGCCAAATACAGCTCCTCAACAAGGGCACTGGAGACCCTAGATACACCACTGTATGTAAAGTCTGCTATTTGTTCACAATAATATAACAAACATGCATTTTTATATACACTATAACATTCTAATCAATTGTTCATTTCATCAACAGGGAAGTGTCACTGAGGAGGAGCCAGGTTGCAGCCAGGAGCCTGGGGAGCCTGTGGAGCCTGAGGAGCCTGAGGAGCCTGCGGAACTATTTCCACCACCACCTCCTCCTGCCAAACGGAGGCAAAAGAGGAAACACATCGACGACATCACAGATGAATTCATACAGGAGGCCACCATAGCCCTCCGTAGGAAACCGGAGGCAAATGAGTCCTTCGGGAATATGACTGCCAAAATTTTGGATAAGGTGGACCTCAGGCAGTGTCAGTATGCCAGAAAAATTATTCTTGTTGTGCTGCAAAAGGCTGAAAACGGCATACTTACTGAGCACAGCCATGCATGCCAGGAGCACCCGTGCCCTCCACCTCCACCTCCACCTCCACAACACCCACCACCTCGCCAAATGCCACATGGCCAGTGGCAATATGGCCAGCAGGATCCAAACCTGCCCTCATGGCAACCTGATTACAGTTACCAGCAACTTTAATTTTTGTAACCCCCTATTATTTATTTTACCCCTGTTTGCCAGTTTCTAGTTTAATTTTGTCCAAATGGACCTTTTTTATGTTTAGTTTATTATACGGAAAGTATTGATGTTTGCTTTGGTTTTTTTTGCTGAGATCCAAAAAATAAAGAAAATTAAAATAAAAAATGGCCTATCTGAATTTGTTAACATGTTTAATATTGTGCATAACCTGAAAAATATGTTTTAGACATTAATTCATACAAGAATAAAGGGTCATATCAATAGTTAGATCTTTGGTGTGAAAATACAAAAATAATGGTGAAGAGTTCAAATTATTTAATTATAAAATTTGATAGAACAGATAGAATAGACAAACATTATCTTCATCATAACAGAACACATGCCTTTTTATTAGAAAAGTATGGCATTATGAGCAGCATCTTCCTTCTTCTCACATTTATCAAGATGAGCATGTGCTCCGCATTTCACCTATTTCTTGGACTTCCGCAAGCCGAAAGTTCTTTCTGAATAAAATGTTGAGTTTACTAGAGAAAATTCTTTCGGGAACTCATTTGGTTTGATCATGCGTGTTGGGATTTGTAGCTGTGTGTCGGCAGAATTGTGTACTGACAGGCGAACAATCGTCCGTTCTGGTGTCGGCATACAAAAATTTTCATGTTTGCAAGAAAGACTTTTGTCCGCGGATTGTGCGCAGACATCTGTCGGAGGCACCATACTAACACGCGTACAATCGGCAGATCCTTCGTCCACCGACGTTTGTATGCCGACGATCGGTACGTGTGTACGGGCCTTTAGATGAATTTGTTAGGAAAAATACTTTTTTGTGTGTGCAAATTAACAGATCTTGGCTGCAATCAGTGGCCCGCATTTGTGGGAGTATTTTGTAGTATAGTGTCCCATAGAAAATTATGATTCTAAAAGGAAATGTTTTCTGTACTTTTTTATGCTGATCACTGTGTAATATATATATATATATATATATATATATATATATATATGTAGCACCATACAGGTAGGTGCTAGGTAAATTCATAGTGGGCCTTGTCTGCCTAACAGCAGGGCCCGGGTTTATTTTTGCTAGGTAGGTTGTCATGGATTCAAAGTGTGTCTCCTGTGAGGGGAGTCTTCCCACTGGCTCTATTAGAGGCTTCTGATAGGGCAGTGGAGGAAACCCAACCAGGGGGCACATCCAAGCTTGTAACTACCCCAGAAGGCAGATTATGATGCAAGGGATTCTGGGAGTGGGTATACAGTGCCTTTGCGAAAGTATTCGGCCCCCTTGAACTTTTCGACCTTTTGCCACATTTCAGGCTTCAAACATAAAGATATAAAACTGTAATTTTTTGTGAAGAATCAACAACAAGTGGGACACAATCATGAAGTGGAACGAAATTTATTGGATATTTCACACTTTTTTAACAAATAAAAAACTGAAAAATTGGGCGTGCAAAATTATTCAGCCCCCTTAAGTTAATACTTTGTAGCGCCACCTTTTGCTGCTGTAAGTTGCTTGGGGTATGTCTCTATCAGTTTTGCACATCGAGAGACTGAAATTTTTGCCTGTTCCTCCTTGCAAAACAGCTCGAGCTCAGTGAGGTTGGATGGAGAGCGTTTGTGAACAGCAGTTTTCGGTTCTTTCCACAGATTCTCGATTGGATTCAGGTCTGGACTTTGACTTTGCCATTCTAACACCTGGATATGTTTATTTGTGAACCATTCCATTGTAGATTTTGCTTTATGTTTTGGATCATTGTCTTGTTGGAAGACAAATCTCCGTCCCAGTCTCAGGTCTTTTGTAGACTCCATCAGGTTTTCTTCCAGAATGGTCCTGTATTTGGCTCCATCCATTATCCCATCAATTTTACCCATCTTCCCTGTCCCTGCTGAAGAAAAGCAGGCCAAAACCATGATGCTGCCACCACCATGTTTGACAGTGGGGATGGTGTGTTCAGGGTGATGAGCTGTGTTGCTTTTACACCAAACATAACGTTTTGCATTGTTGCCAAAAAGTTTGATTTTGGTTTCATCTGACCAGAGCACCTTCTTCCACATGTTTGGTGTGTCTCCCAGGTGGCTTGTGCAAACTTTAAACAACACTTTTTATGGATATCTTTATGAAATGGCTTTCTTCTTGCCACTCTTCCATAAAGGCCAGATTTGTGCAGTATACGACTGATTGTTGTCCTATAGACAGAGTCTCCCACCTCAGCTGTAGATCTCTGCAGTTCATCCAGAGTGATCATGGGCCTCTTGGCTACATCTCTGATCAGTCTTCTCCTTGTATGAGCTGAAAGTTTAGAGGGACTGCCAGGTCTTCGTAGATTTGCAGTGGTCTGTTACTCCTTCAATTTCAATATTATCGCTTGCACAGTGCTCCTTGGGATGTTTAAAGCTTGGGAAATCTTTTTTCATCTAAATCCGGCTTTAAACTTCTCCACAACAGTATCTCGGACCTGCCTGCTGTGTTCCTTGTTCTTCATGATGCTCTCTGCGCTTTAAACGGACCTCTGAGACTATCAAAGTGCAGTTGCATTTATATGGAGACTTGAATACACACAGGTGGATTCTATTTATCATCATTAGTCATTTAGGTCAACATTGGATCATTCAGAGATCCTCACTGAACTTCTGGAGAGAGTTTGCTGCACTGAAAGTAAAGGGGCTGAATAATTTTGCACGCCCAATTTTTCAGTTTTTTTATTTGTTAACAAAGTTTGAAATATCCAATAAATTTTGTTCCACTTCATGATTGTGTCCCACTTGTTGTTGATTCTTCACAAAAAATTACAGTTTTATATCTTTATGTTTGAAGCCTGAAATGTGGCAAAAGGTCAAAGTTCAAGAGGGCCGAATACTTTTGCAAGGCACTGTAAGTTTGGGGAAAGCGCATGACAAGGTGTCTTTGGCGGGAGCAGAGTCCCAGGAGGGAGAGAACGGCTGTCTCTCCTCCTGTCTGAGGAAGTGGGTGTCTCGGGGTGTCGCCCGTAAATCCAGAGAGTGCTGAGTTGAGCTGAGGGGATCCGGTGTGCCGAGAACCAGTGTAGAGCGAGAGGGGTCCAGTCCTAGGAAAGCCTACACAGGTTGTGAGTACTGAGGATTGCCCCTGGGGGTCTGCCTGAAGAGTTAGAGGAGACCACTCCAGAGGAGGTTCTGGGATCCAGTGCCAGCTAGCTGAAAGGGGGTACCTAGGTTGAGGACCCTGAAGTAATAGAGGGGGTACATAGTCAGTGGACCCTGAAGAGCTAAAAGTGTAAAGAGGCACCTGCGGTTTGGGCCCTGAATTGTACAGAGTACCAGTTAAGAGTTGCAGCTATACAGTAATTCACACCAAGCTACCTCCAGCCAGTGCCAGGCTGAAGAGAGTGGTCAGAGACTTTGCATTACAGTAGTATCAGTAGTTCTATGCTCCACAGTCTTGAGTCTTCTGGACCAATAGTCAAGGATTCAGCACTTCTGTCAAGTTATAGTGTGTTCTAAGCATCGGTGAGCGCTGGCTAGCGTCGGCTGGCGTCAAGGCAGCATTAACAGACATTTTCTGGATAAAGTCCCAAATTGTATCTAGTTAAGCCTAAAGGAGTATCCCACTCATTCCCTTCTCCCATTCCCTTTTTCTACAATAAAACCACAAAACAAAGATGCCAGAGTTTTCAATGTCTCAGTTCTCACACCCAGGGTCGCAGCTCACATGGGCTAGAGAGGTAACCGGTAACAATGGCAGACCCACATCAGGTCCAATGCCTGGAAAACCTGCTATATATATATATATACACAGTATCTCACAAAAGTGAGTACACCCCTCACATTTTTGTAAATATTTTATTATATCTTTTTATGTGACAACACTGAAGAAATACACTTTGCTACAATGTAAAATAGTGAGTATACAGCTTGTATAACAGTAAATTTGATGTTCCCTCAAAATAACTCAACACATAGCCATTAATGTCTAAACCGCTGGCAACAAAAGTGAGTACACCCCTAAGTGAAAATGTACAAAAAGGGCCCAATTAGCCATTTTCCTTCCCCGGTGTCATGTGACTCGTTAGTGTTACAAGGTCTCAGGTGTGAATGGGGAGCAGGTGCATTAAATTTGGTGTTATCGCTCTCACTCTCTCATACTGGTCACTGGAAGTTCAACATGGCACCTCATGGTAAAGAACTCTTTAAAGGATCTGAAAAAAAGGAATTGTTGCTCTACATAAAGATGTCCTAGGCTATAGGAAGATTGCCAAGACCCTGAAACGGAGCTGCCACACAGTGGCCAAGACCATACAGCGGTTTAAAAGGACAGGTTCTACTCAGAACAGGCCTCGCCATGGTAGACCAAAGAGGTTGAGTGGACGTGCTCATCGTCATATCCAGAGGTTGTCTTTGGGAAATAGACGTATGAGTGCTGTCAGCATTGCTGTAGAGGCTGAAGGGGTGGGGGGTCAGCCAATCAGTGCTCAGACCATATGCCGCACACTGTATCAAATTGGTCTGCATGGCTGCCGTTCCAGAAGGAAGCCTCTTCTAAAGATGATGCACAAGAAAGCCTGCAAACAGTTTGATGAAGACAAGCAGACTAAGGAAATGAATTACTGGAACCATGTCCTGTGGTCTGATGAGACCAAGAAAAACTTATTTGGTTCAGATGGCGTCAAGTGTGTGATGTTGTCATGGAGGAGTGGAAGAGGACTCCAGTGGTAACCTGTGAAACTCTTGTGAACTTCATGCCAAAGAGGGTTAAGGCAGTGCTGGAAAATAATGGTGGCCACACACAACATTGACACTTTGGACCCAATTAGGACATTTTTACTTAGGGGTGTATTCACTTTTGTTGCCAGCTGTTTAGACATTAATGGCTGTGTGCTGAGTTATTTTGAGGGGACAGCAAATTTACATGGTTATACAAGCTGTACACTCACTACTTTACATTGTAGCAAAGTGTAATTTCTTTAGTGTTGTCACATGAAAAGATAGAATAAAATATTTACAAAAATGTGAGAGGTGTACTCACTTTTGTGAGATAATGTATATATCTGGGCAAAATGTTTAGGCAGGTTTTAAAAAAATGCAGTAAAATAATAATGCTTTTGGAAATACAGCAGAAATGTCAATAGTTTATTTTTATCAATTACCAAAAAGGAAAGTACATGAACAGAATAGAAATACAAATCAAATCAAGATTTGGTGTGACTACTAGGGATGATCGAACTTTTGAAAAGTTCGGTTCGACCAGAACACCCGAACTTCACGAAAGTTCGGTTCGGATTTCAGAACCCCATTGAAATCAATGGGACCCGAACTTCTGTAATCAAAAAACACCATTTTTAAGCCCTAAAACCCAATAAATGCCCCTAAAAAGTGCCTAGGGTTCTGGGTCATGCCCCAGGGACTATTAATCACACAAAAAAAAGTTCTTAAAAATTGTCGTTTTTGATAGATAGCCAATTATTGAAAAAATAAAAAAAAAAAAAAAAAAAGAGATTTCTTTGGATTTAGTGTCTGGGGGGTCTAAAAGTTGTACCTGTGAAGTTTCAGCTCTGTAGCATGTCCAGAACCAGAATTACAGCATACCAAACCTTCAAAAATGACTTTTTTGCTTAACCGCACCTTTCTTTTGCTCCTAATCAACGGCTCAGCCAATGTGTATGATGGGGACATAATGCAGTGCACTGGGAACAAGATTAGAGGTTTTTTTGGAAAAAGGTGCTGTCTCTTTAAATGTGCATATAATTAACGGGTGTATTTCCACAATGGGGCTTTTATTACCAAATGTTTCAAGAAGTCCAAAGATGTATGTAATTGCACTTTATTTCATGTAAAATGGTGTTTGGTGCACTTTAACTTGAAATCTCACAAGAAACAGACATATATGCACGGATACATTGAGGGTTAGGGGTAGGGGCCACAATGTAGTGCAGAGTGAACAAGATTAGAGATGTTTTGGATGAATACTGTTGTCTCTTGACTTTGAATAGAAGTAAAGGATGCTTAAAAATTGGGCATTTGGTGGTGCGGACGATGCCTTGACACCATATCCCTATGAAAGTGCTGGTAATGAAAGCAATAATTGCCTTTGTAAGGAAAAAAATTACAATGATATGCATCTGTGTGACAGGTGCGCAAAAATTGTTGTTTGGGTGTTGGCGGAGCCATACCACTGTAAGCCCAAAGAGCTGGTGTTGAAGAAGGCGTAAAAATTATGAAGGTGTGCACCTGTGGAACAGGTGCGCAAACATGGTAGTTTTGGTGTTGGCGGAGCCTCCCCACCATAACCCCAAAGAGCTGGCTTTGAAGGAGGCCCAAAAATTGTAAAGGTGTGCACCTGTGGAACAGGTTCGCAAACATGGTAGTTTTTGTTTAGCATAGCCTCCCCACCTTAACCCCAAAGAGCTGGTGTTGAAGGAGGCCCAAAAATTGTAAAGGTGTGCACCTGTGGAACAGGTTCGCAAACATGGTAGTTTTTGTTTAGCATAGCCTCCCCACCTTAACCCCAAAGAGCTGGTGTTGAAGGAGGCCCAAAAATTGTAAAGGTGTGCACCTGTGGAACAGGTTCGCAAACATGGTAGTTTTTGTTTAGCATAGCCTCCCCACCTTAACCCCAAAGAGCTGGTGTTGAAGGAGGCCCAAAAATTGTAAAGGTGTGCACCTGTGGAACAGGTTCGCAAACATGGTAGTTTTTGTTTAGCATAGCCTCCCCACCTTAACCCCAAAGAGCTGGTGTTGAAGGAGGCCCAAAAATTGTAAAGGTGTGCACCTGTGGAACAGGTGCGCAAACATTGTCGTTTTTGTTTTAGCATAGCCTCCCCACCTTAACCCCAAAGAGCTGGTGTTGAAGGAGGCCCAAAAATTGTAAAGGTGTGCACCTGTGGAACAGGTGCGCAAACATTGTCGTTTTTGTTTTAGCATAGCCTCCCCACCTTAACCCCAAAGAGCTGGTGTTGAAGGAGGCCCAAAAATTGTAAAGGTGTGCACCTGTGGAACAGGTTCGCAAACATGGTAGTTTTTGTTTAGCATAGCCTCCCCACCTTAACCCCAAAGAGCTGGTGTTGAAGGAGGCCCAAAAATTGTAAAGGTGTGCACCTGTGGAACAGGTGCGCAAACATTGTCGTTTTTGTTTAGCATAGCCTCCCCACCTTAACCCCAAAGAGCTGGTGTTGAAGGAGGCCCAAAAATTGTAAAGGTGTGCACCTGTGGAACAGGTGCGCAAACATTGTCGTTTTTGTTTTAGCATAGCCTCCCCACCTTAACCCCAAAGAGCTGGCGTTGAAGGAGGCCCAAAAATTGTAAAGGTGTGCACCTGTGGAACAGGTGCGCAAACATTGTCGTTTTTGTTTTAGCATAGCCTCCCCACCTTAACCCCAAAGAGCTGGTGTTGAAGGAGGCCCAAAAATTGTAAAGGTGTGCACCTGTGGAACAGGTGCGCAAACATTGTCGTTTTTGTTTTAGCATAGCCTCCCCACCTTAACCCCAAAGAGCTGGTGTTGAAGGAGGCCCAAAAATTGTAAAGGTGTGCACCTGTGGAACAGGTGCGCAAACATTGTCGTTTTTGTTTTAGCATAGCCTCCCCACCTTAACCCCAAAGAGCTGGTGTTGAAGGAGGCCCAAAAATTGTAAAGGTGTGCACCTGTGGAACAGGTGCGCAAACATTGTCGTTTTTGTTTTAGCATAGCCTCCCCACCTTAACCCCAAAGAGCTGGTGTTGAAGGAGGCCCAAAAATTGTAAAGGTGTGCACCTGTGGAACAGGTGCGCAAACATTGTCGTTTTTGTCATAACCAAAATGAGGTTCTGTGAACGTAAAGAGAATGAGAGGAGGGTTTGAGGGTGGCACCATGGTCCAGGCTTAAACTGAGGCTCAACTGCCACATCACAACGATAGCCTAGTCTACAAGGTCTGCATCAGGTGCATCAAAGCTTGATATCCACGACTGATTCATCTTAATGAATGTCAAACGGTCGACTGAGTCGGTGGAGAGTCTAGTTCGATGGTCTGTGACGAATCCTCCTGCTGCGCTGAATGCCCGTTCCGATAGGACACTGGAAGCAGGGCAGGCCAACAACTCCATGGCATACTGGGCCAGTTCTGGCCAGTGGTCTAATCTTAAGACCCAGTATGCCAGTGGATCGGATTCGTCACATGAAAAGCCCTCTGTGTCACTTTGTGCCCTCACGTAATCGTCCACCATGTGATGCAGACGCTGTCGATGCGATGTGGCAGCTGAGAGGCCTGGGCGGTGAGGACTAAAAAAAGACCGAAAGGCATCCGTCAACCGCACGCCTTCTCCAACGCTCCTCTCGTGACCACCAGTAGAATCCATGGTAGGTTGTCCCCGCCCCTGCACCCTACGGGAGTCGGGGAACATGTTCACCAGATTCCTCTTGAGACTGTCCTCAAGGGATTTGATCCTGTGGACTCTATGGGTGGATGGGAAAAGCTCCGAGACTTTACACTTGTACCGGGGGTCAAGTAGGGTGGCCAACCAATAGTGGTTAGTCTCTTTAATGGCCTTGATTCTGGGGTCCTTTCGCAGGCTCTGGAGCATGATGTTTCCCATGCGTCGCAAATTAGCGAAGGCCTGAGAAGCTGACTCCTCGGGGTCACTCATAACGACATTATCTTCAACGGGCTCCTCCTCCTCCCAGCCACGTACTACTCCAAAGTGTCCCGAGGGAGTCAAACTAGGCCTTGCAGATTGCCGCATGTCTTCCTCCTCCTCCTCCTCAAACCCTGCAAAAGTTCCCGCAGAATCGTCCTCCTCCTCCTCTTCCACCCCTGGATCCTGCTCGGGCCTCTGGGAGCTAGGCATAATGGGGTCAGGATTCTCAGGATAAAGGGGGCCTTGAGAGGCAAGGAAGTCCTCCTCTTCCTCCTGCTGCTCTGCCTCCAGTGCCCTGTCCATAATGCCACGCAGAGTGTGCTCCAACAAAAACAGTACCGGTAGGGTGTCACTGATGCATGCGCTGTCCCGGCTGACCATCCTTGTGGCCTCCTCAAATGGCGAGAGGACAGCGCATGCATCCTTAATCAAAAGCCACTGCCGTGGTGAAAAGAAGCCCAGGCGCGCAGAGCCAGTGCTGGTGCCGTACTCGCATAGGTATTCATTGAGGGCCCTCTGCTGCGTGTACAGGCGCTGCAGCATAGCCAAGGTGGAGTTCCAGCGGGTGGGCATGTCACAGATGAGGCGGTGTACCGGCAGGTGAAACTCGCGCTGCACTTCGGCCAAACGTGCAGTGGCACTGTACGACCGCCTGAAGTGACTGCACACCCTTCTTGCCATCCTTAGCACATCCTGCATTCCCGGGTACGAGTTCAAAAACCGCTGTACCACGAGATTCAGGACATGCGCCAGGCATGGCACATGGGTTAACTTTCCCTGACGAAGGGCGGCCAGGAGGTTTGACCCATTATCAGTAACCACCATCCCTGGCTGCAGCTGGCGTGGTGTCAACCACCTCTGGGCCTGTGCCTGCAGAGCCCCAAGAATCTGAGGGGCAGTGTGCTGCCTGTCCCCTAGACACACAAGCTGCAGCACTGCGTGACACCTTTTGGCCTGAGACATAGAATAGCCCTTTGAACGTTTACGTGGTATCTCATCATATTCAAAGGACCATTCTGCAGAGGAGGGCATGGAGGAGGTAGAGGAGGAGGAGCAGGAGGGGGTAGAAGTGATCGATCTACCCGGATCAGCGACACCACCAGCTGTTTGCAGACGTGGGGGCAACACTGGCTGCAGCACCGAGCCCTGGCTACAATCCCTTCCACTGGCAAGCAGTGTCACCCAGTGAGCAGTGACAGAAATGTACCGTCCCTGCCCATGTTTGCTTGACCAAGTGTCAGCCGTCAAGTGTATCTTACGGCTGACTGACTTGGCCAGGGATGACACTACATTGCCTTCCACATGTTGGTATAGGGATGGCAGGGCCTTACAGGAAAAGTAATGCCGACTTGGCACCTGCCACTGTGGAACTGCACATTTTGCGAAGTCACGGAAGGGAGCAGACTCTACCAGGTTAAATGGTAATAGTTGCAGAGCCAGTAGTTTAGCCAAACTACTGTTTAGACGCTGGGCATGTGGGTGGCGGGGAGTATACATTTTTTTTCGTTCCAGCATGTGTGGAATCGAAATTTGGCGTCTAGATGATACAGCTGGTGGTGTGCTGGAGGTAGATGCGACACTGCCTGCTATATCATCATCCCTGCCAGTGGAGGCTGCCAACAGGTGACGAGTGACTATAGCAGGGCCAGGAACAGACTGATGTGCAGGTGGAGCAGGTGGAGCAGATGGAGCATGAGGAGGAGCGCGAGGAGAACTAGGAGGCCGACTGACCAATCTTTGGCCCTTTTGTGGGTTCTTTAAATGCTCCTGCCAACGGGCCGAGTGGTGGGTTGTCAAATGCCTGTTTAGGCAGCTTGTACCCAGGTGGTTGACATTTTTGCCACGTTTTATACCCTTCTTACAAATCTTGCAGATCGCAACTGTTTTATCTGCATGGGATGTCTCAAAAAAGGCCCAGCAAGATGAGGTGTGTATAGTGGCCCGGGAGACAACAGGTGCGGCCTTAGATGGAGTAGGCCGTCTGCTCTCCCCTCTTGCTTGCTCTGCCTCCTCCTCAACCTCAGACCCAACATCTGACTCCATCAAAGACTGAGCATCAGGCCTGGCCTGGGAGACAACAGGTGCGGCCTTAGATGGAGCGGGCCGTCTGCTCTCCCCTCTTGTTTGCTCTGCCTCCTCCTCAAACTCAGACCCAACATCAGACTCCATAAAGGACTGAGCATCAGGCTGGAGTAGATGGCCGACACTGTGGTCAAACAGCTCAGCTGACTCCTCTGCCATGTCTGAAATTGGGTCTAAGGGAGGACATGAGGTGGACATGGACTCATATGTATTTGTTCTGACAACTGCAGAAGACTGACCACTTTTCTCTGCCTGGGTCACTGTAGTTGCAGATGATGCCGATGATGAGGGTTTGTTCATATAGTCCACCACCTCCTGTACATACTGTGGACGTATAGCTTGGCCACTGCCGGAGAACAATCCAAATGGTGGCCTGGCTGAGGACTGACCACCACGTCCACCCCTGCCTCTAGACACCCTAGAAGCTGTGCCCCTTTCCGCAGCAGGGCCACGTATGCCTTTTCTTGGTCTACCAGGCATATTTGTCACTGATGCGTTGGCAACTGTGTGCGGTGAAAAACGCACACTGCTATGCGACCCACAGTTGTCGCTGGATACAGCACAGCAGTTGCGGTTCACGCACAGTAGCAAAGCCTTTTGCACAGTGGACCTAACGCTTTGAACAACAGGCGTTAGGTTGTCACTGATGCGTTGGCAACTGTGTGCGGTGAAAAACGCACACTGCTATGCGACCCACAGTTGTCGCTGGATACAGCACAGCAGTTGCGTGTCACGCACAGTTGCAAAGGCTTTTGTACAGTGCACCTAACGCTTTGAACAACAGGCGTTAAGTTGTCACTGATGCGTTGGCAACTGTGTGCGGTGAAAAACGCACACTGCTATGCGACCCACAGTTGTCGCTGGATACAGCACAGCAGTTGCGGTTCACGCACAGTAGCAAAGCCTTTTGCACAGTGGACCTAACGCTTTGAACAACAGGCGTTAGGTTGTCACTGATGCGTTGGCAACTGTGTGCGGTGAAAAACGCACACTGCTATGCGACCCACAGTTGTCGCTGGATACAGCACAGCAGTTGCGTGTCACGCACAGTTGCAAAGGCTTTTGTACAGTGCACCTAACGCTTTGAACAACAGGCGTTAAGTTGTCACTGTATTTTGCTGCCTAGCAAGCACGTATACCTGCTGTGATACAGCAGCACTGTGCCACGTGCTCACTAAACAGAACCCTCACACTTTCCCTACAGAAACTAAATTTTCAAATCTAACTAATGTAGTACAAAGTTCCCTAACTACACTAGATATCCCTTTCCACTAAATAGAAAGCTCCATACAGCAGAAGACTGACACTGTCCCTTAAGTTTTTTTTTTTTTTTTTTTTTTTTTTTTTTTTAACTCTAAGAACCAGCACAATCGCTGTATCTAACTACACTGGCTGTAAGCTAAATACAATTCTGCTATATGGAGCTTTAGAACCACTCGATATGTAGGAAATGTAGTGTAGCAAGCAGGAGTCAGACAGAACTGCTTCAACTCTCTTCAACAGGCTCTGGATAACTGTGCTAGGGGTTAGGCGGGGCCATCTTATATAGTGTGGGGCGTATTCACTCCTGATTGGCCTCTGGTCCCCGTAGTCACTCCAATCACGTTCCTAGGAGACTCCTGCCCCCTCATTGGCTTTTGCAGACGTTTCTGGGCCAATCACGGGCTTTTAAAGCCCAGTTCCTGTCCCAGTGCATTTTGGGCGGTTCTGGTGGCCGAATACCGAACTTTTGCCGCAAAAAGTTCGGTATTCGGCCGAATATCGAACATCCAATGTTCGGGTCGAACCGATGGTCGACCCGAACCGTTCGATCATCCCTAGTGACTACCCCTTGCCTTCAAAATAGAATCAATTCTTCTAGGTACACTTGCACTCATTTTCAATTTTGAAGGAACTCAGCAGGTAGGTTTTTCCAAACATCTTGGAGAACTAACCACTGGTCTTCTGTGGATGTAGGCTGCCTTAAACCCTTCTGTCTCTCCAAAACAGACTCAACGATGATGAGATCAGGGCTCTGGGAGGGCAAAAACATCACTTCCAGGACTCCTTGTTCTTCTGTACACTGAAGATAGTTCTTAATGGGCAGCACAGTGGCGTAGTGGTTTCCACCTGTGCCTAGCAGCACTAGAGTCATTGGTTCAAATCCCAACCACGACACTACCTGCCTGGAGTTTGCATGTTCTCCCTGTGCCTGTGTGGGTTTCCTCTGGGTACTCTAATTTCCTTACACACTCCAAAGACAAGCTGGTAGGTAAATTGGTCTGTGTATGAATGTGAGTTAGGGACCTTAGATTGTAAGCTCCTTGAGGGCAGGGACTGATATGAATGTACAATATATATATATATATATATATATATATATATATGTGTGTATATATATATATATATATATATATATATATATATATATATATATATATGTGTGTGTGTTTAAAGCACTGCGTAAATTGACAGCACTATATAAAGTACCTTTAATAGATTGGCTGCATGTTGAGGTTGTTGTCATGCTGCAGAATAATTTTAGGGCCAGTCTCACGCCTCCCTGATGATAGGACATGAGGGATAACTATCTGCCTGTATTTCTCAGCATTGAGGACACCACTGATCCTGACCAAAGCTCCAACTCCATTTTCAGAAATGCAGCCCCAAACTTACTAGAACCTCCACCATGCTTCACAGTTGCCTGCAGACACTCGTTATTGTAATGCTCTCCAGTCCTTTATAAACAAACTGCCTCCAGCTACAGCCAAATATTTCACATTTTGACTCATCAGTCCAGAGCACCTTCTGTAAGTTTTCTGCACCCTAGTTCTTATGCTGTTGTGAATAGATTAGTCGCTTAGCCTTGTTTCCATGTGCTAGATCTCATTATTACCATGCAGGAAATTACAGGAAGCTAAAAGTAAGACAGACCTGGTTACTTTTGGTAGCTTTATTTGAAATGCATTTTTTTTTCCTGTTAAAATGAATTCATATCTGGATTAAATAGTAGTCTTTGGTTATCTGCCTTGCATTTAGTTTTAGGGCCGGTTCACACTGGTGCAATGTGGAAACCCTGCGAATCCACTGCCATATGCGAACTGCTGGGAATGTCAATACAAAGTTAATGACACCCCCAGATTGTGATTTGCATAGAAGTGCGGTGCGTATCACATGAGATGTCTGACATTGCTATAGTGTGAACCGGCACTTAAAGCGGAGTTCCAGCCATTTACTCACCTGTCCAACGGTCCAGCGATGCGGCCGCCGGAAGCCTCGATCCTCTCCCTCGGCGCCGGCATCACTGCTGTGGGCACCCGGCTGTTACAGTTTGCGGCTTCACAGCCGGGTACCCACTGCGCATGCGCGAGTCGCGCTGCGCGCCGTGATTGGCCGGCAATCTTCTGGGACCTCTGACGTGTCCCAGAAGATTGCAGGGAGGGAGGGGGAGAGGAGAACTTCCGCTCAGGGCGCCGCGGCGCTCCGAGCGGAAGTGGGAGCGGGTACCTGTCAAAACTAGGTACCCGCTCCCCCCCCCAAAAAATGACATGCCAAATGTGGCATGTCGGGGGGTCAGGACTCCCTAAAGCGGAAGTTCCACTTTTGGGTGGAACTCCGCTTTAAAGATGCTGATTACAGACACAGCTAGGTAAAGCAACTCTGTTGCCATTTAAAAAAAAAGTTCTAAAAAAAAGGGGGTTATTTTTGCGTGGTAATTTCATGTCCTGCCACCCAAACCACCAATCCTGACTAGGCCCTTTTTTGTGATTCGGCACTGCATTAATTTGACGAACAATTGCGCGGTCGTGCGACACTGTACCCACATTTTTGTCTTTTTTTTCCCCACAAATAGAGCTTTCTTTTGGTGGTATTTGATCACCTGTGCGATTTTTATTTTTTGCGCTATAAACAAAAAAAGAGCGAGAATTTTGAAAAAAAAAAACTATATTTTTCACATTCTGCTATATGACATTCTCAAAAAAAATTTTTTTAAATCTACATTTTTTAACATTTTAGGCCAATTTGTTTTCTGCTACATATTTTTGGTAGAAAAAAAATCACAATAAGTGTATTTTAATTGGTTTGCGCAAAAGTTATCGCGTCTACTAACTACGGGAAAGCTTTATGTCATTTTTATTTTTATTTTTTTTACTAGTAATGGCGGCTATCTGCGTTTTTTTTTTTTTTTTGCGGGACTGCGACATTGCAGTGGACAGATCGGACCCCTGACTGACATTTTTGACACTTTTGGGGGGACCAGTGACATTACCGCAGTAATCATAGCTAAAAATATGCACTGTTACTGTACTAATGACACTGGCAGGGAAGGAATTAACATTATGGGGGATCAAGGGGTTAAATGTGAGCCTAGGGGAGTGATTCTAACTGTGGGGGGTGTGGCTTCTGAAAATACCATAGAGACATGTGATCCTATATAGAAAATTAAATAAGAGGATCAATGCGCTACCCAGAGGGGTTTGATAGGAGTAAATCAATTCCAAAAAATAAAAAAATAAAAAATGTGAAAAATAAAAAATATAGAAAAAGCTGCCAATCTAAATCGGTGTCCCCACTTGATACGTGTATGGTGTAGAAAATAGGCGCTAATTCAAATCATAAATAAATGTGATACACTCTATGACAATAACGATGTCCACCACTGTGGATAGTGCTCTATGTGATTAAACCTAATGTAAAAAATTCGAAGTAAAATCAATCCTCAATATAAAACTGTAAAAGCGAGCCTATACACAAAAGATCTTCAGTGGATGACTCTGAAAAGACTGTGCATAAATAAAGTCCTCAAATAAATAAATAGTGTGTCAATCCCAAGGAAATATATATATAATGCAATCACAAAATCAATGCAATCGATGAAAAAGGGCGATGATCAATATAATCGTTGATGACTGATATGTGATGAAAAAATTCCTAAAAATATTTCATAAAACAATTCATATAAAAAGTTGTATATAAAAATATAAGTATCTGAGAAAATCCCACAGTGTCCAATATACAATCAAAGATGAATGAAATAAATCTTCAAAGGATCAACCAATCGTAAAATATAACATCAATAATCTGGATATCGATCCAATCTCCAACAAACATGTGTGTAGTGGCCGCTTACCTCCCACACACACTATCTGCACATGTGTGTAACCCAAACAAGCCGATTGCTTTCCTTTGAAATGGGCTTCCGACCTCTCTCCTCTCTTGCGGGCATGTAATCACTGATGTTCACAGTACATCGATCTCCCAATGCAGTAACGATCTTCAGCTGCACAATATGCTCACTCCAAGCCGTTCCGCCTCATAGGATATAAAATGAGACGCTCATGGTGCAGTAACTTCAAAACCAGTTTAATTACAATAAAAGATACACTTACAATCAAATAGCAACAAACGAGCAAAAGCAATACACTGTAGAACCTCCGGCTACGGCCGTAAACACGGAGGTGACGTCACCCGGCTCTTCCCAACGTGCGTTGCGTCACTACCCACGTGACTTTATCAAGGGATTGATTTTACTTCAAATTTTTTGCATCAGGTTTAATCACATAGAGCGTTATTGTCACAGAGTGTATCACATTTATTTATGATTTGAATTAGCGCCTATTTTCTACACCATACATGATCCTATATAGAAAGATCACATGGGCTCTTTGATCATTCCAGGGAGAAGAACGGTCAGCTGTGTTTACAAGAGCTGACCGTTCTTCTCTCTCAGTGGGGAACGATCGCGGGTGTCAGGCGGCAATTGGAGTCGCCTGCCCGCTGCATCGACTTCCTTGCTGACGAGCAAGAGTGCGCCCCTTAGCTTCCTGAGAGCAAGCGACGCACAGCTACGGCAATTTGCCCAGGAGCGGCTGCCTGTCACCGTATAACTGCGGTGGGCAGTTGTAAAGCGGTTAACAGAGCAATTTCTTGTATCTCCAAACACTTCTGGGTGTGTCCAATACCTGCTTCTGCAATGTGAGCTGTGGTTCAGCACCTTGTAGCGAAATAGGGGCTAACAGGTCAAAATACAGAAAACAGCTGGAAATACAGAAAACAGAGGGGGGCCAAGCATCAGACACTATGCTGAAGATTTTTCAGCCAATGAATGAAGACTGACAAGGTGGGCAGCAGGACAAGTAGGTAATAACCATTTTTTTTTTTTTTTTTTTCAGGCAGCACTTTCACACAACTTTGTAAACTAATAGCGGAGTCACTTTAAATTGTTAACATTGTAAAAAAAAAAAAAAAAAAATCTTATCTGGAAAAGTGTATAGCAGTAGCTGAAATGACTACTCACTATGAATGTATGATAGCTGTCCTTTAAGGAATAAAAAGATTTCCTACAAACTGTCAGTGGATGGCAGGAGCCCTCAGCATTTTCTGAAAGCAATAGCAGTTAAGGCCTATTACTATCACCTGAACACTATTCATCTTGCCTCTGGTGCTTTCCATCAAGCTTCTCCCAGTGATTACATTTAGGGTTCTCTGGAGAGGCATGTGATGCCACTCTTTGCTTACAGTTACTTCTTTATGTTCAGCTGCTCTGAAAGCCCACAAAAAGAATTCTGCATGAGTACTTTTGTGACCTAAGAGACTCTGGCACAAGAGTTATTTGGGGAAAAATTGATATAATGCAGAATATCTCAGTGATCTGTAAATAATATTTACCTGAAGCAGATGTAGATTGTTTAACAGAGGTTTCTGCTCTTGCCAACCCATCTGTTCAAGGCAGAGAAATGGTGATAATGAACTAAATGGAAAACACATTGCTTTTCATATTTACCGCTATCTAAGTACCATGAAAAGTGTCTGCATTCGAAAACAATGAATTCTAAAATCAAGCAATAAGAACAACTAGCTTATATTGAAACATCAAATAGAATGCACAAAGACTTTTGTGCTATGATATAGTTTATATAGAATATACAATTATACATGTGGGCATACCTACATATGGGTTTAACTAGTTTGACTTGTGTCTTTTTTTTCAACCAGACTATGTAACAGGTAGAAGGCAGTATTTTACAAGTTCTAATTATCCAATTAGCTATTTCCCATCGATAGTAAATGCTAGAAAAGTGAGTATACAGAAGCCCTGAATGTGATTTTCATCAAATATTCAGTGGTGGTAAATCAATTGCTGTCATTTAACACACATGCACCTGGAAAATGTATTCGCCTGCAGTGAATGCTTGGTTAGGCTGCATTCACATGTCAGCGTATTGATCGCGGGCAGAATCGCCGCCATTCCGCCCGCGATCCGGAAATCATTGCAAATCGCGGGACGCCTGTGCGTTGCCCGTGATTTGCAATAGCACCCCAAACGCTGTGCGATGTTGCCGCGATTTCCGCTTGCCGAATCGCGGTAACATCGCGCAAAAAAAATCCCGCCATTTTTTTGCGCGATGTTACCGCGATACGGCAGGCGGAAATCGTGGCAACATTGCACAGCGTTTGGGGTGCTATTGCAAATAACGGGCAACGCACAGGCGTCCCGCGATTTGCAATGATTTCTGAATTGCGGGCGGAATCGTGGCGATTCTGCCCGCGATCAATACACTGACATGTGAATGCAGCCCCAAGGCCCGAACACACGTACCGATTGTCGGCCGTAAATATTTGGCCAAAGTCCGATCGGCCGATTGTCGGCTTGTTAGTATGATGCTTCCGACAACCGACTGCGACTTTTCGGCCGAACAAAATCTGGTCTGCATGCTCTAAAATTTTTGTTGGCCGTCACCAGAACGGCCGATTGTTCGCCAGTCAGTACAGATTTCGGCCGACAAAAAGCAGATGAGCAAGGCTGGGCATGCTCAGAGAAGAAAAAACACACGGAAAGTAAACCAGCACATGACATCACTTCTGCAGTCGGTTGTTGTTGGCCGAAAAATTTGTGTGCAGTCTTTAGTACTTTTCAACCTACACGACAGCACCGGACAAAAGACAGCCGAACGGTCGGCCGACAATCGGTGCGTGTGTACGGGGCTTTAATGTCAGATTGTATTGTTTTATTTATATGCCCCAAAGTGCTTACTATGTATTTTATTTTTTCTTGTGCAATCGTTTTTATTTTCAATATAATCAAATTGCAGAGAAGTTAACAGGTAACCATAAAGACCAAATGACAGTGTAATTTAGCCACTTAAGGACCGGAAGGTTTTACCCCCTTAATGACCAGGCCATTTTTTGCAATTTGGCACTGAGTGATTTTTACTGGTAATTGCGCAGTCATGCAACGCCGTACACAAACAAAATGTATGTCCTTTCTTTTCCCGCAAACAGAGTTTTCGTTTGGTAGTATTTTATCACCTCTGCTGGTTTTTATTTATTACTATATAATGAAAAAAGACCAGGGTCCTGTACGCAGCTAGACTGCCAAAACGTCTCACACAAATTTGGTATCTTTGTACTCGGGGGAAGCAGCAGAATGTATTTTGGGGTGTCATTTCAAATATACCCATGGCAAGTTTGAGCAATATATCATTTGACAACTTTTGTGTAAAAAAAAAAAAAAAAAAAAATGTTTTTGTCATTTTCCCGAAAGTTGTGGCAAAATATCAAATATTCCATGGATTCACCTTGTCTCTCAGGAAATAGCTTGGAGTGTCTACTTTCTAAAATGGGGCCATTTGGGGGAGGTTTGTGCTATCTTGACATTTCAGGGCCTCTGAAACTGTGATAGGTAGTGAGGAAGTAAAATGAGCAATTTACGCCCTTAGAAAGCCTGAAGGCTCTCAAAAAGTCCCACACATGTGGTATCTCTATACTTAGAAGAAGCATCAGAATGTATTTTGGGGTGTCATTCCACATATACCCTTGTCACGTGTGAGCAATATATCATTTAGTGACAACTTTGTGTAAAAAAAAAAAAAAAAAAACAATTTGTCATTTTTCCCAAAACTTGTGGCAAAATATAACATTGTCATATGGACTGAACATGCCTCTCAGCAAATACCTTGGGGTGTCTACTTTCCAAAAAGGGGTCATTTGGGGGGTGTCTGAACTGTCCTGGCAATTTATGCCCAATATTAGGAGCTTATGACACATACCCACTCTTCTAACCACTTGAAGACCAAGCCTTTTCTGACACTTTTTGTTCACATTTTTTTTTTTTGCTATATTTTTTTTTTTTAAAGCAGAGGCTATACAGAATAAAATGGTGGGCGTTTCCATTTTATTTTGTCACACAGTATTTGCGCAGAGATTTTCAGAATGCAATTTTTTGGGAAAAAAAGACACTTTTTTAAAATTTTATGCAAAATACACTATATATTGCCCAACTGTTTGGTAATATATAAAAGGTGATCTTATGCCGAGTACATAGATACCAAACATGACATTAAGGCTCGGGTCACACTATTGCGATGCGGGAAGGCTGCGAATTCGCAGCCTTTTCCCGCATCGCACACGCACCCCCGGCAGTTCACACTGCCATATGCGATACGCTGGGGGTGTCAATGTAATCTTAACGACACCCCCAGTTTGATCGCATATCGCAGTGCGATCGTGCAGTTCGCACAGGATGGGATCGCACAAGTGTGAACCGCTGTGCGATCCGATCCTGATGCGGCTGCAAAAATGCCTCCTGTGCGTGTTTGCACCGGGTGCGATGCGAATTTTAGCCATACAAACTGTATGGCTAAACTCGCACCGCACAGCTGATCGCATGTCATGTCGGAGCAGTGCGCTCCGACATGACATGCGAACCCGGCACACGCAGAAATGTGAACCGGCTCTAAAATAGTGCACACCCGTGCAGCGACAACAAACTATGTACATTTTCAAAAGCCTTTACAGGTTACCACTTTAGATTTACAGAGAAAGTCTACTGCAATAATGACTGCCCTCAAAATTACATTCCCGGTGATACCCCACATGCATGCAATTTCTGTTTATATATGACACGAGACCGATGCTTACATTCGCCTTTGCAAGCAAACACAAGGGGGCAGGGGTGCTTTAATTATTATTATTTTTTTATTATTATTATTTATTTTGCTTGTTAGACTTTATTTTGACACCTTTTTTTTATTATTGTTATCACAGGGAATGTAAATATCCCCTATGATAGCAATAAGTAGTGGCGGGTATCTCTTTTCGAAAAAATTGGGGCCTATTAAACTCTAGATCTCTTTCTGTACTTAAAGCATCTGACCACACCAAGATTGGTGTGATGAGATGATTTCCCAATGGCGCTGTTTATATCTGGCGAAACTGAAGTCATGAAATGCTCGTAGCGCCCGGTATCTTGGGCCATAGAGATGATTGAAACTATGCTGATCTCCAACAAGCTCTATGGTCAGCTGAAAGAACCACCTGATGAAGTCTGGGGTTTCCCGGTGGGACAGGGGAGCCCAAGAAAACCGTGGAAGGCGGGGGGGGGGGAGAGGGTGAGCCCCCTCCCACTGCTTGTAAAAGCAGTCTAGTGGCTAATTATCCACTAGGATTGCTTTTACATGAAAGCCGACCGCTGGTTGTAAAAAACGATACCAAGATGATGCCTAAACCTGCAGGCATCATCCTGGTATGACAACTCAAAAGTCCAGCGACTTACCAGTACGTTGCTGGTCCTTGTTGGGCATATATTGTAAGGTTCTTTTTTTTTTTGTCATGCAGACCACGGGCTGAACGAAAAAAAAGAACATAACAGATTCCTCCATTCAACTTCGACTGACGTGGATGAAGACATTTCTGCCAAGAAAAGTGTTAAAAAATATATGGCAAAGAATAGGGGAGATCCGCCCTCTCTGTCCATCCCATCCCCTATGCTTTACCATATATGCTTTTTTTTTAAACTGCAGTGGTGAAATCATCTCCAACAGCGCTGTAATCATTTATTTACGTATATGGTGAGAGCAAAAGCTGTTGGTATGAGGATAAACCAATCAGTGCTGCAGCTGATGGGCGTACCTTCAAAGCAAACAATGTTACATAGTTACATAGTTACATAGTAGGTGAGGTTGAATAAAGACAACAGTCCATCCAGTTCAACCTGTGTAGGTGTGTGTGGCTGTAATCATCTCACATACCCCTGAATGTTCTGATCCTTGAGATGTAAGTCTAAGAGTCTTTTGAAAGCCACCATACTACCCGCAGAAACCACCTCTTGTGGTAGAGAATTCCACAATCTTGTAGCCGTAACAGTAAAGAACCCCCCACGTTGCCTGAGGTTAAAACGCTTCTCCTCTAATCGCATTGTATGTCCTCGAGTCCTCATGCAATCCCTTCGAATGAACAGCTTTTTTTCTAAGCTGGGATCCCCATTAAGATATTTATAAATTGCTATCATGTCCCCCCTCAGACGTCTCTTCTCCAGGGAGAATAAATCGAGCGATTGTAGACGCTCTTCATAGTCAAGGTCCTCCAATCCCCTAATTAGTTTAGTTGCCCTTCTCTGGACTCTCTCCAGCTCCAACACATCCCTCCTGAGGACTGGCGACCAGAACTGGACAGAATACTCCAGATGCGGTCGGACCAGAGTTTTATAAAGTGGAAGGATTATAGTCTTATCTCTGGAATACATCCCTTTCTTTATGCATGCTAATATTCTGCTGGCTTTGGCAGCTGCCGCTTGACATTGCATGCTGTTGCCTAATCTATTATCAACCAAGACTCCCAGATCCTTCTCCATTTTTGATTCCCCCAAGGGTTCCCCTCCTAACGTGTATTGTGTTTTTATGTTTTTAGTCCCCAAGTGCAAAACCTTACACTTCTCCACATTAAACCTCATTTGCCATGTCGTTGCCCACTCTGTAATTTTGTCCAGGTCATTCTGTAGGATATCTGCTTCATGCTGTGCAGTTATTGCCCTGGCCAATTTTGTGTCATCTGCAAAAACTGATATCGAACTACTGATCCCGACCTCAATGTTGTTTATGAATAAATTGAACAAGGTTGGTCCCAGGACTGAGCCCTGGGGCACCCCGCTTACTACCTCAGACCAGTCTGAGTATGCGCTGTTTATTACCACTCTTTGGACACGCCCTTTAAGCCAATTCCGTATCCAAGAGCAAACCCTGCTGTCGATACCTGCAGACCTTATTTTATAAATTAAGCGCTTATGGGGAACTGTATCAAACGCCCTAGCGAAATCCAAGTACACCACATCCACTGGTCTCCCCCTATTTAGCTCACAGCTCACCTCCTCGTAGAATGTTTAACAATAAAACATTACAATATAATAGTATACAGTGCAGTAAAAAGTAGAATTGCAATATCTGCAAAGCAAACTATGGTTACCAAAGAAAAACAGTAACAATAAAACATTACAGTATAGCAGTATATTATAAAGTACAGTAAAACAGTAAGAACAGAAAATTAACTCAATACAACAACAAATCTATTTTGGTTTCTTTATTTATTTTTTTATCTTTTTTTTTTTTTTTTTTTACACTTTTTTTTTTTTGTAGCTGTAAAAAAACTTTAAACATCCTAGGGTAGGGTCTCTCAAAATGTGATAGCCATCTAACAACTTTCAAGAACCTGTGTAAAAGTGTGCCCTAGACTGTGCCATGCTGTACCCTATACTAATACTCCACTAGTGTGTGGTAGGGACGGAAACAGTCCCCGATGCAGAGACCAGGTTGGCCAGGACAGGGGGGACAAAAATAGCGGGTGTCACGCCTATATCTGCGTTTTCTACAGACCCAACATCTTCTTTGGGTAGAGGTATCAGGAAAATACCTCTGATGCAGCCAGCTCATTGCATTTAGATTGTGAATGTGGGCCACAGCACCTTCTGGTTACTGAAGGGCTGTGATGCTCTCTGCCTGAATCTTAGGAAGGATCCACTTCTTCCTGATGCTTTGTATAACACGTAAGCGTTCAGCAGAGCCAATTGGAATAAGTATCCAGTGTCTGGCCTTACAGGCAATTAAATACGGCGCCATCATCTGGTCATTGAAGTTCTCCTCTCCCATGTTAAGGTTGTATTCGTGGACACAGAGGGGCTTCTCAACAACACCAGTCTCCGTTGTAATTTGGACAGTCGTATCTGCGTAAATGGAAGACAGAACTAAAACATTCCGTGTGTCACTCCACTTCACTGCAAGCAATTTATTACACTTTAAGTAGGCGCTCTCCCCCGTCTAAGTCATGAATCTACAAGCCCTTGGGGAAGCCCCGGCGAATTAGGTCGCCCAGTGCCCCATTCACCAATTCCAGAATCAAAAAGGTGACTAAAAAGTGGCATGCTTGTGTAATAATTGTCCATGTATAAATAGTACATCTTTCCAAATTAGGGTGACACCAAGTCTCAAACGCTGCTCCCTATGTAGTCTGAGCAGTGGGGGGGCTCCACACTGCTATCTTTTCCCTCCTAAATCCAGAAACTACATGTATAGCCTGTTGCCCTGTTACAGAACTTGTACATCTTGATCCCATATCTGGCACACTTGCTGGGGAGAAACTGTTTGACAACAAGGCGGTCAAAAAATGTAATCAGGGACTTATCAACACAGACAGCTTGTTGGGGTGTATACAAGGCTGCAAATTTTTGATTCAAGTAATTTTAAGGGGTCACATTTTTGTGGAGCCGGTCATATCCAGGGTCACCCCAAAGACGACAGAGTTCATTTTCACTGAAGTGCATGAACCGCTAGATTTTCTCGTATCTAGTCCTGGCCATGGCAGCAGAGAGCACAGGCATATGATGAATTGGGTCAGTGTACCAATATGACCGCAACTCACTCTTTTTAGTAATGCCCATGATGAGGGATAGGCCCAGAAAGGTTCCAAATTCAGGAACAGTGATACGTTTCCATGCAAATTCTCTTGCAAGGGTCACATTTGGATTTGAAGTGATAAGTTTATTGGCATATAAATTGCTCTGGTCCACAATAGATCTGTACAGATATTCCCTGAAAAACAGCTCATAGAAACCAAGGGGAGTAAAATCAGCTATTTCCACCTGAATTCCGGGTTGGCCAGTGAATGGGGGAAATACAGGCGCTGTAGAAGTGGTGGGCTCCCAATCAGGATTTGCAAGCACATCAGGAAGGACACTATGGGCTCTAGGGGCCTATCTTTGAATTCTTGGTGGCTAGGGGACACTACTTGTGCGAGCCAGCGCACCAGCTTGAACTGCACTTATGGGACTCGCCATCTTACCAGGTGTTACTGCAGTGCTGGTTTGACTACGACCAGGATGTACTAGGCCACTGGTGCTTGCCAGTTCCCCAGAAAGTTAAGCAGCACTAGTACCGACACTCTGCTGCATATGAAAACCCTGTGATTGTTGCATCTCAGCAACAGCAAAACAGGGTCGGGTACACCTGACCTTAGTTGGGACCACTACTCTGTCGTTGGACCACTACTCTGTCGTTAGAGCTATCTGCAAGGGTGCCGCTGCTCTCTACAGGTTCGACTACTGAGCCTGATTCAGACAGTGAGGTTTCCCCATTCCTCTCATCTGTCGTGCTCAGCATCATATAGGCCTCTTCACTAGTGTACCTCTGTTTGGACATTTTGGCCAATATATTTATAGGTACCTAGTGTGACTCACATGTAAAAAAGCACCTGGTTGTCAAGGACTCTTTAAACCGCTACCAAAAATTTTTAACTGCTAGTGTTAGCAGAGATCAGGCCTGACTCTGCAAATGCTGCGGTTTTGTGTGCTGGGTATCGGAAGTGACAGTGATCTGCTGATACTGCACTTCTTGGGGGCTGGGTGGAGGGGCTAAACGCAGATTCTGGCAGGTATCGGGGCTGATCCTGCTAATGCTGTGTTTTGGGAACACTATACTATACTATTGAAAAATACAAAATAGCTGCGCTATGCACCGCAGTGTAAATAATTGAATAGTTAAAAATATTAAATAAGAAGCAGCTACACATATGGATTCTGAGGTAATCACACAAGCATATAAAGGGCATTAATTGTAACGCTAATAAATGATGATTAAAAAGTCCACATAAAATTATGTAAAAGAAATGTCCTTAATAGAATCCACATAAATAACAATGGATATCCACGTGAAGATTAAGGAAGACATCCACCAGCACTCCCATGAAGAACCAGGTGACACAGAACCACCACCAATAGAGGTATATTAAATACCCTTACCAGATCACAAAATCTTAAAGGCAGTATATATCAGTTGATATCAGTAGGCACAGATCATCTTTCCAGCAGATATCTGTCATTAGTCATCCTCAATGCTGCTTATCCTCTGTGAGCATAAGGTGGATTTATTAACCTCACATCACTATTTCCTGAGAGGCTGCAGTCTTGGATTCACAGCTCGAGATTGAGTTTTCATTGCCACTCTGAAACCATTTACAAGTTTGGTTGTTTCCACTTCACAAGATATATTGTATACTGCCCATTGTATTCCTTCATCTGGGGCAGATAGAAGTGGCCAGTGAGACCGTCTTCAAGTTGGCTGCACTCATTCTGCAGGAGGCTCGAGGAGACTACAGCAGAAATATGCTCACAGAGGATAAGCAGCATTTGGAGGATGACTAATGACGGATATCTGTTGAGATGATGATCTGTGCCTACTGATATCAACTGATATATACTGCCTTTAAGATTTTGTGATCTGGTAAGGGTATTTAATATACCTCTATTGGTGGTGGTTCTGTGTCACCTGGTTCTTCGTGGGAGTGCTGGTGGATGTCATCCTTAACCACTACCCGCCCGCCCTATAACAGAATGACGGCGGGAATGTGGTTGTGTTATCCTGACCGGACGTCAAATGGCGGCGGCAGGATAACACAGCTCTGGGCGCCCCCCGGGGGCGTGCAGAGCGGCGATCAGTGATGCAAGGTGTCAGCCTGACACCCTGCACCTCCGATCTTGGTAAAGAGACTACTGACGTAGCTCTTTACCATGTGATCAGCCGTGTCCAATCACGGCTGGTCACATCGTAAACAGGAACAGCCGTTGATCGGCTTTCCTTAGTTCGTGGCTGACAGGCACGAGTAAAGGAGCGCCGATCGGCGGCTCCCCTGACAGGGGGGGTTGGTCGGCACTGGTAATCAGATCATTGATTACCAGTGCAGACCCACGGGGGGGGGGGTGCCACTAGATCCACCAGGGATGCCCACTATGACCCCAGGGATGCCCACTATGACCCCAGGGATGCCCACTATGGCCACCAGGGATGGCAATCAGGGCTCAGGGAGCCCCCCATTGCCCTCCCCATCAGTGATGCCCACCAGTGTCCTCCCTATCAGTGCTGCCCACAAGTGCCCATCATTGCCATCCTTTAGTGTCGCCCACCAGTGCCCATTATTGCCCACCAGTGCCGCCTATCAGTGCCCATTAGTGCCCATCAGTGCCGCCCGTCAGTGCTGATCAGTGCCGCCCATCAGTGCCCATCAGTGCCCACCAGTGCCGCCTATTAGTGCCCATTAGTGCCCGTCAGTGCCACCTATCAGTGTCCATCAATGCTGCCTATCAGTGCCCAGCAGTGCCGCCTATCAGTGCCCACCAATGCTGCATATCTGTGCCGCTTATCAGTGCCGCCTATCAGTGCCGCTTATCAGTGCCACCCCATCAGTGCCTCCTCATCAGTGCCTGTCAGTGCAGTCTCATCAGTGCTCATCAGTGCAGGAAAAAACTTATTTATTTACAAAATTGTATAACATAAACAAAAAAACTTTTTTTTTTTTCAAACTTTTCGGTCTTTTTTTATTTGTTTAGCAAAAAGTAAAAATCGCACAGGTGATCAAATACCACCAAAAGAAAGCTCTATTTGTGGGGGGAAAATGACATAAATTTGGTGTAGGTACAGTGTTGCATGACCGCGCAATTGTCATTCAAATTGCAACAGCGCTAAAAGGGGAAAATTGGCCTGGGCAGGAAGGGAGGGAAGTGCCCTGTATTAAAGTGGTTAATCTTGACGTGGATATCCATTGTTATTTATGTGGATTCTATTAAGGACATTTCTTTTACATAATTTTATGTGGACTTTTTATCATCATTATTAGCGCTACAATTAATACCCTTTATATACTATACTATTGGGGACGCTAGTATAGTTTTGATCTGATAAAAAATATTTATCTGTTCAGACACTATACTAGTAACGGAGGTGTTTAGTGTGTGTGCGTCACTTACAATCAAAGAGTTAAAATGTATTACTAAATATGTGGCGGGAATCTAACGCTAACTGACGTCAACTGTAACACTATTACAGTGATCAGGAAAAAGATCTGTATACTATAATAGTGACACTGTGACAGGGCAGTGAAGAGGTTAACTGGCAGTGATCAGGGGGTTAAATCTTTATTAAGGGATATATGGCGGGTACCTTAAACCTATCTGGGACAGACCCTAACTGCCACTAACTGCCGCTCACACTAGCTGGCATCATGAGTGACACTAATACAGTGATCAGTAAACTATCTGTTTACTGTATATATTGACACTGTGACAGAGAGTGAAAGGATTAACTTAGGGTGATCAGGGGGCTAAATATGTGCCTGTGTGTACTTGTGTCAGTGTGGTGCTGTGTACTCAGTTGATGCTCTCTCCTCTCACGCTGAAACCGGAAATGGCTCCAGGAGAGAAGATTGCATTATTTCCTGTGCCTGTGTTTACATTACACAGGCACAGGTGGTTTTGCCATTGGACAGAACGGATCACCAGGTCCAGGCCATAAATCTTTGGCCTGGACCTGATGACTAATCGGTTCTGAACTGAATAAGATCACGGTGGGCACAGCGGGCGCACCCGACTGAAGTACAGGTACGTCGATTCACACAGCCGGGCCTCCTTGATGGAGTGAAACTGCGGCGGGTGGGGGGCTACAGGTTAAGCAATGCTTAATACCCCTCTACAGTGCTGTAATAATAACTCATACAAAGAATACAGATTTATTTTAAATGATGCAATGCAACCTTCACAGAAATATATACAACCTTCATGTAACATGTGAAAAGACCAAAGTAAAAAGTAAAAGGCGATTCCAACCACCAATGTGACAAATTGGGAAAGATGTTTCATCATCAAAATTACTTTTTTTAAGAGAATCCTCAAGAGAATAGGGGTGCGGTAACATGACTGGGGAAAGGGGGGTGGAGTTGGGAGACCTTTTACACTAGAAGAGGGCTTGAAATCATTTGGAGTTTTTGGAGCCCTCTATCAACATTCTATGTAGATAAACCTAAAAGATAAGTTCACTTTAAAAAAGAAAAAATTATAAATGCACTTTTTTTTTTTTTTGCAGGTAAAAATATTTAGCATTTACTTAAAACAAAAAAATACAGCGCTTGCACCATATACAACATATATCAAACCAAATTAAAAGTCCAAAAATATCCAATAGTAATCAATATTCAAACAACATCTCCATATACAGTGTTCTTGTGCGCCAATCTTCTTATAAGTGCCGAAGTGCTCCAAATAATAATTCACTCCGTGATGTGACACACACCCGTCCTGTGTCCCTACTTACCAGAGGTAATGAACTCCCAGATTTTCAGTCTGAGGGTCAGGCAAGCTTGGCTCTGATAATGGGAATGGCAGGTCATAGGGATTCAGTAAAAATCTTCCCAATGTGGCTTTCAAACATTCAAGATTCTCCCCATGTTTAGAATAAAAAAGGGAGCAAATACTGAAGTACTGTGGTGGGTAGGAAAGTGCGCTGATTCAATATAGGGTGTGCTGCTACCTTAGAATGTATGTTGTAGAATAGGTAAAGAAATCAGGTGCGCTGCCCTAGTGCATATGTGCAACATACAAAATGATGCAAACAAATAAACCAAAAATGCAATAATAATGCAAAAAAATGAAAACGTATGCAAATCGTGTAAAACAAAAAAGGTCCAGAAGGTGACTAGTGATACACCAATGTGCAATAAACGTCCATATTATAAGTCCATAAATAAAGTGCAAAAAATGGTGACAAAAACTTCCAGCTTGGGGAAAGGTGAACTGTGATTGGAAGGTGCAAAGTCCCACCACCAGCTTGGCCTCTTACCAGAAGTTAAACGTTAAGGGCATATATGAATATGACCGCTCCAAAGGTCATGCAGCCAGGTAGAAAAGTTCCCAGAAATACAGAAGGCACTCTGACACACTCGTGCTCCCTAGACTCTTACCGGACAAAAGCCAAAAGCCTTCTGTATTTCTGGGAACTTTTCTACCTGGCTGCATGACCTTTGGAGCGGTCATACAGTAAACCCCCCTCCATTGCGGGGGTTACGTTCCGGACCCAGCCGCGAAAAGTGAAATTCCGCGAAATAGAAAAACCCTATTAAAATGCATTGTAGGCATGTTTTTTTTACTGTCACTGTACGTGTAGAAGCATTTTAAGGTCTTTAAACACACTTTTAAAACAATAGAAACTCATTTAAACACATAAAAGATACTTAGAGACAGAGCAAGAGCTATGAAAAACACAAAAATCTTTCATTTTTAATGATTTATATAGTAAAATAACATTACAAAAAAAACCGCGAATTACCGGGACCGCAAAAACTGAACCGCGATGTAGCGGGGGATTACTGTATTCATATATGCCCTTAACGTTTAACTTCTGGTAAGAGGCCAAGCTGGTGGTGGGACTTTGCACCTTCCAACTGAAGTACTGTAAGGCTGATAATTTATTGCGTAGTACAAAATATACTAACAAAAATGAAGATAAAAACGAGCATTTTAAAATGCAAGGAAACTTCCGGGAACACTGAAACATGCATTCCACAGCAACAGGAAGTGATGTTGTTAGAATTCAGAATCGGAAATTGCGTCAATGCGTTTCACCTTCCCACCAGGCGTCATCAAGGACCTCATTTGCGGTAAAGAAGACCTGATATTTTTACCTGAAGGGAGCAGCCTCCTTCTCAGTGACCAATCAGAAGGAATAGCAGCCATTTTAGGTGTACATACCCTCAATTTCCATTGCCTATAGGGTAAATCTGTCATAACGACATCAGTTCCACCAATCTAATGCACATAAGCTAATTAAAAATTTAAAAGCACGCTTTCCTACAATAAAAGCAATTCATATAAACATTATGTTCTCTACAAAGCACCATAACGGATAATAATATACGATTACATTTTGAAATTAAGTGAATACCGAAGCATGATGACAAGTGATGACACTAAGCGCCAACACATCTGATCTTAAAGAATCTTTACCTTCAGCTGCAGAGCCTGGGAGCAAAGGGGTGGGATATCCCAGGTGACATTATAGACCAAATTATGTTTTTTGTGAATGATCCCTCCTGATATGCATACCAGACCTTCAACAAGGTTGGAGATATCCTATGTATTTTTGGGGGGAACCCTATGCAATTTTTTTTTTTTGTTTCTTGTTTTTTTTTTTTGTTTTTTGTGCATGAGGTCCACCATTAACATCTATATCAAAAATTTAGGATAAGGGACTGGAATTAATGAAGATCCATGGCAGTTTGTTTACAAACGGAACTAAGTGAGCAGAAACTGTCATTTATCAGCAATTTAAACAACATTTTTATCTTTTGAAATTAAAGCTTTTGTTGTAGTAGGTTGCAGGTAGTATCAGGGCATCCTCCAAGCATGTTCTGTAAAGCAATTTTTCATTTTTAATGTTTCACTTAAAGCATTAATAATCACTGTTCCCTGCCGAATAGGATTTTTAAAACAGCTCCACATACCTCTTTGTGCCTTACCTATTACCTTAGAAAATAGCCATAATGGATTCTGAGATTTTGCTCTCATTGATTTCAACATGGTTTGAATTTGGCACTGAACTTTAGTAAAGTTTGCTGAACATAACCTGAACTGAACCCGGATGTGTTCGGCTCATCCCTGATTAAAATTAAAGTTACCCAAGGAAACTTTCTTCAATAGGATATTGTTAGGCAAAATGTATAGGAGGAGAAAAAATCTTCCCTGGTTGAGGTCTGTCACCATACAGAACAGCCTCCACTGTGCGTGGACCAGAAAAGTCTTAGCTGGTGTTGAGTATTTTGTAGGCCCCATACTGGAAATCTGTCAGCCAGCAGATTCAAGCTGCTCCAATGCTAAGAAAGAATAAAGCTTTTTTTCAGCATGGTAAAAGTCCTTTTGAGTTTAGAAGAAACATTTCTAGCAGGTGTATTGTAATGATCTAATACCTCAGAGGATAAAGATGTTCCTCCGCCACTGCCCCCTCCTCTTGTACTGTGTAGGGCTTAAGGTCAAAGCCAAAGGCAGTTCCCGAGGGTGGTTGAAGGGGCATAACTGTGACCCCTGCTGTCTAAGGCATCAAAAAGGCCAGAAATTCCACCCACGAACTCTGATATTGTGTCAGAAAATATCTCTCTAGAAAGGAAGCATGAGGCAGGTGTGGACAACAACCCAGCTGAGTAACCAGAGGAAGAAAAAAAAGTCAGAATAGAAGCAATCAGGCAAACCATGTCTTTGAACCTGTAAATCACCCTGTGACTAGTTCCACATGATGCACTACATGTCAAGGGGAGTGCCAACAGCAGGATCCATTGCAGAAAGTATATCACAGGCATATTCCACCAGGGGGGATCCAGCTATGGTTCCCCAAGGCTCTGCCATGGAGTCAGCCAATCTGTAAGCTGCCTAAAAGCCACAGTGGCTTTGGTGCAGTCAAGTAATGAAGAAATTATGTTAGAAAAACATGATCCAGAGAGTGAGAAAAACCACCTAAGAAGAAGGTAGGCCTCTCTCAGTAGAAAGAAGAGGTCCATTACCTAAGTATGCTCACAAAAAACAGACGTTATCAAGGAGAGGGAGGGGTTATATAAGGGATGTTCCTGCAGCCTTTCTATTTGCCATTGTCCGATCAGCTGAGAATAGCTGCATTTAACCCAGTCGTACCTGGAGTGTTTAGTCCCCCAGAGATCAATCCAACCCGCATCTTGCAAAAATTTGTAAAGAACCGTACCTCTTTCCCCAATTCGGGCGGGCAAGGGATGTTTGTCCAGCCATAGGTGGAGATAGCAATTAAAGTCCCCCATTAACAATAGAGGCACGTCAGGTTTATCAAGCAAGTATGCCAGTAGAATCTTCAAGACTTCCCTCGAGAACACAGGAAGCATACACAGTTGGCAATACAAAAATACATATCTCCCCTCTATGTCAACCAGAACAAAAGGTCATGTGACCAGGATCTAAGGTGGCAATTCATCCAGGACATAGTGAAGCAAGAGAGGTGAGGTAGATTGAAACAGACATTGCGTGGCAGCGTTGGATGTTGACCTGCATATGTCACTGTATATTCTCTATAAGCAGTGATCTTGAAACATCAGGAAATTATAATAAAACAAACAAAAGTGGTGCAAGTGCACCATCCAAACTGTCTAAGTGCCCATGAGCTTACCGCCCTAACCAGGCAACAGGTGGAGTGTATGGTCAGGTAGAGAGCAACAGGCAAATCTACTGCCATCCATTTTCAATATAGAGTCGTGCATAGATTCTGTGCAACACGGCACAAAACACAAAGGCAAAAAGTACCGAACAACGTTCGTATACGTAGGTTTCTTGTTTGAACAAAAAAGAAAAGTAAAACTGAATCTCCCAGGCCCACCTCTTACAGATTGGGGGGTTCATTCAAAAGAGAAAAAATAAAAATGAGGGAGAGAGAAAGATGATCCACTGTAAGCTCAGGTCTATGGCCATTACCAGGTCATGGAAGTGGCATCATTAAGTCACTGCTGGATTCATCGGGGCGACGTCTCAGATCCGCTTCATGGATTCATTCCAAGGCTGAAGCTGCAAAGTCAAAGAAGTGTGCTTGACCACCAGTCTTCAGCCCTGGAAATGTTTGCACCGCCAGCTGCTTAATGGTCTGCGAGTCACGCATAAGAGTGGGCAGTTTGTCTTCTAAATCACTTGTGCGCTCTCAAATTTTCTGGAGGTCGCGTCTAATCAGGGCAACCTCCTCCGACAGGCTGCCCAGGTGCATTTTTTGCTTATCGACTGAGGCAGTGCATTTGCTGACAGCCTTCAAGATTTCCCACAGCATAGGCTGTGCCTGCTCCTCAGGAATTTCTCCCTGTTCTGTATCCTCCTGTTCCATGATCATAACTTCTGCACCCCTGGGCCGCCCCCTCCTTTTCTCCCAGCATGCCAGCACATTCTTCCAGGCTATCAGGGTGGGCACAAGGCAGGGGCAGCTTTTGAGCATAGTATAACCTGTCTTTGGGACCCTCTTTACTTGATGACTTGGCTCCCTTGTTATTGGAACCAGCACCATTTCTCCTTGCATTTTCAGCCCCTTTTGGAAGCCAGGGGCCGCTCCTTTCTCAGAAGAAAGAATGCAGAAGGTGCACCAGCCTAGCGCATTACCTTTAAAAAAAATGTATTGTTTAAAAACGTATGTACATCATACTCACAACAATGGATAAAAAATAGCCACAAAGTACGATGAAAATTCCACCGGAAAAGTCCACTGGGCGTAGTTCACTGGTACAGACTGTGATAAGATGTAGACCTCTAAATTCTGCTTATGCGTTTTGGGGGTGTCCCCCCTTCCGCAGCGCTAATTTGAGGTACAGATGACTGAGCTTTATAAACACATAATGATAAGTCACATGGCTTCTGGCATATGGCCCATCCCATTTGGGTGGGTCAGTTAACATCACATGATTTTGGATTAATTGATCCCAATACTAGAATACAATTGGAACAGGATGGTATTGCATTAAAAAAAAAAAAATAAATAAAAAAGAGATCATGATATATACACACATATATACACATACCCTCAATCTCTTTTCTCATACCTGCTTGTTTCAAGACTTTCCTCTCCCCTCTTCTCATTAGACTGCTAACCACACTTCTCCTTGCTCTGTTGTATTCACCAATCACTGTCTTCCAGGCTGCTCCAAACCCACCCAAGATATCTGCTCCCTGCATTGGAGACACACCACCATAGATGAGCATTACAAAGGGGTTTACTTAAAGATAGTTGTTTCACTTCTGCATTAATGAATATTCAGTTTAACTCTGCCCACATTGCAGGCAATAATACAGCAGCAACAAAGGTGGAAGTTCAGCAGCCAGGTTACAGCTTTGTTACACTTGGCAGTGGTGTAAAAAAGCTTTACTGGAAACATTTTTATAGATAAAGTGGAGATCCCAGTAGGCATGAGTATTACTTGACCACTATCTTCATAGAACAAATGTCTCAGCTGAAGCAAGGTGATTGATCAAAAGGCCCAAGCAGTAATTCCTCATACAACTAAATAGCATTCATATTTCTAACAATGAAGTTCAATTCGTTTTTTTTTACTTGTTGTACCAATCTTTTTACTGGAAGCAAGAGGAATAAACAATAGGAAACAACATGAAACGTACTTCATTACTAGGCCCTGTTGTCTTTAAACAGGAATGGGCTTCATTGTTTTTGTTCACCTTCCTTAAGAAGCCATGTTATAATTTATCAAGAAATTAATTACAAAAGATAGCAAAATATCAATCGCACATTTAAGTCAACCTAGTTCCATTATCAATTATCTAGGATGAAACCATTACAGGTTTCATTTTGCATTTCCCTTGCCAAAGCTCTGTTGCCCTTATGCATTTCAATACTAATTCTGCTTGACTTGAATTGCCTATAAATGTCTGAAACGGATTACATTAAGAGTGATGATTTCTGTGTGTCAAATTGGTTTGATAAAAAAAAAAAAAAACCTTTATACCGTTTACTCCTCTGCAACGCCTATCAATTTTGTGCATTTATGTAAACATTTAGGCTATGTGTATTTAAATAGACAATGCATGCAATTATAGAATAATGCACTCACATATGTTATGAAATGCACTAACATCAATTTCTATGCAGGTATAAAACACATTTATTCAGTGGAGGACCATTTAATTGTTTTTTCACTAGCAACATTGACAGATTGTGGATATTGTAGATAGGATAAAAAGCGTTAAAAATTTGTATTTATACAAAATTTAAAACCACTAGGACATTACATAAAGACATAGCATAACACTTAATTCCATGTACAAGGTTACATTTATACTCCAAAATATAAAAAAAATGACTCATCAATCTTTATTGGATCAAGTAATGAATAGCTTGCTGCGACTTCCAACGCAGTTGCGTTTTTACGGGTACTTTAGGAAAACAAATGACAGTCAAGCTCTCAGAATATGTAGACATCAGTATAAACAATATAAAACCACATTATTCCCAGGAGCAGCTGTTGCCAACTCCTTCATTTGACGGGGCAGTCAAAAAAGGGCCTCATTCATAGGTCATCAAAGCTCTAATTGTCAACATACGTCATGCAGTTATTTATCTGATGTGTAATATCTATGAAGGGTATTTGGTTTCATCCCAGAGTGGTAGGTCAGCTGGTGATGCAGGGGGGGGGAAAACAGCCTCTCTGTGTCCCCTTCCTCTGTCAGCGTGAGGATCACTGAAAGTAAAGCTTGGTCATGCTCTGGGAGCTCCAATCCACATAAATCCAGGATTCTTTCATCTCCAGACTCGTGTGTTTCATTTTTAAATATGAATTGTTCAGTTTAAGCAATCTTCTTCACAAGTCCAAAATGGAAATTCTGCCAGCCACAATTTGCTTTTGTAATTTTCTGTAGGCCGTTGCCTTCCATAGAGAAGTTACTTGGATCTTTTAGTCCAGTATTCCACTGAATGGGACCACAAGATGGTTTAGATAGTATCAGATTGTTTATCAGATCACCTGTCCAGACAAAACAGCAGTAGAAATCACCATGAAAGGTTGAAAGTTCTTTACATCCATATATGTTACAGCCTTCAGCATATTATAAACAACTGATTCAACAAAGTTCAAATTCTGACTAGAGTCATACATTTTACTCACCCCCTCTTATAAATTTAGGCAAACCACCAAACGTACTATAGCCTCAACATATATATAATTCTACCTAATCAAAATATCAGTGTGCAAATACTTAGACACCCAGTAAGTTATGCTATGCAAAGCCATTGTGTAGCGTCTCACCTTAGATGTCAAATGTATTGATATTAACATGTATACATATGTATTATTTAATATGTACAGATGGTTTTAAGAAAAATATTAAGAAACAAAACATAATGGAAAAAAAATATTAAAGCAAAGTAGATGAGAAACAAAAAAGTAGGGATGTAGAATAAAAAAATCACAATCTACAGTCCAGTTCTTGATAAATACTCAGAGAGTCCATTACCTGTAGTTTAAAGTCTTTGTGGCAGCCTGTTCTCCCCCACTGGCCAACAATGTCAGATACTTCTGTGCTTCTGATATTCAGTTGCAAACAAGTAAGTCTGGCAACATCTGAAAGACAAAGATTTATTAGTAAAGTCCATAAACATGGGTGAACGCCGAAGACAGGAAGGGGGCGGAGCTTACCATTATATAGAGCTGGATCAGAGACACGTTGTCATCCCTGCTGAGGAAGTCCATGCCCATCTCGGACGTAACACCTACAGGGATCAGTCCATCTGATCCATGGCCACAACCAGGAAGTAATACAGCACGGTCCCAGCACGCTGCAGGCTCTGCATACTGTTAAGCCCCGTACACACGCACAGATCGTCGTCATGCAAACGTCGGCGGACGAAAGATCTGCCGATTGTACGTGTGTTAGTATGGTGCCTCCGACAGCTGTCTGCACACAATCCGTGGACAAGAGTCTTTCTTGCAAACATGAAAATTTTTGTCTGCAGACACCAGAACGGACGATTGTTCGCCTGTCAGTACAGAAATCAGCCGACAGACCGCAGATTTGCAAGACTGGGCATGCTCAGAAAATAAAAAACACAGGGAAAGTTAACCATTACATGACATCACTTCTGCAGTCAGCTGAAGTCTGCGGACAAAATTCTTGTACTGTCCTTGTGCTGTCTTTGCACTTTTCAACAGACACCGACATCCCGGGGAGAAAAGACGAACATTTGTATGACGACGATCTGTGTGTGTGTACGGGGCTTTACTCGCTTTTATGTGTCGGATATCATGTAAGTGCGATTTCTTTGCTTATGAGCTAATAAATGTTACATACAGAGAGCACTAGATCCCCTTTTCTTTTATTTCATGGCTTGGGGGATGCATCCTGGAATGGTGCTTATCCTTGACAATATACTGTGGTAAAGGATTGCTTCTGTGGCATCTGATGTATGAGACCTTGGAGCTGTGTTCCCTGATTCTATTGAGAGATACTGTATATATATATATATATATATATATATATATATATATATATATATGTGTTTTGACCCCGTAGGGTCGCGTTATTAAGGTGATAGGCAGAGATTGCTTGGTGGAGGGAAGCTGCAAGCACGGAAGTCACATTTAACTGTGTGTTTTTTCACCGAACCACAAGTGGACTACCTTTCCTTTCTTGCATATCTTCAAACTATGGACTGTCTCTCGCAATACTTATATCAATATCATTGTGCATTTTATGTTGATTTTGTCTCTGTGGGTTATCTATCAGAGGGTTATATGACTGTGCTGTACTATTGTTGTGCACAGTCCTCACAGTAGGGATGATCCTTGAAACTTCCCACACCCCTAGTCCTCAAGGCCTATGGACAAGACAAGTGGTACAGTCTCATTTTCTCTTCCACATGCAGCTAATGTGGCCCTAGTATTGACAAAGAGGGGTGGGGGAATCAAACCAGGATGTTGTACAGGTGCTTAATGTCCTAGTTATCAATCTATGACATCAGCTGCTATTAGGATACTGATGACTACCCCTCACCGTGCCCAAGTTATAATGTTGCACAATGAACAACTATAGCTTTGTGTCACAAAAATGCAAACTTGATCCACCCCTGGCTTGCACTCAATTTTTAGACATTTTGCCAAGGCACCCCTAAAGAACCCAGATGGCACCCTGGTTGAAAAAGGCTGTTATTGGTCATCGGAGCTGCACATCTGGTGCTAAAGCATTACATTCAAGAAACCCTATTTCATGCAACAATCTGAGATACAGCAACCTCTTCCAATTTCCTTCTTTGCATCAGGTCTTTCTCTCTATAGTCGCTAGCAATACTCATTGTGTTCTCCTGGCAGGGACAACTCCCCACACCCCCTCTCCCCCGTTGGAAGAACACAATAGCTCCACGAGAGGGATTCCCCCATCAACACAGTCAATTGAGAAATTTTCTTTCCTGCAGCCTATGATTGCACAAAAGAAAATTGCGTTATCTATGACCTGCCTTAGACTGTAGTTGATAATAGCTCTCATTTTCAAAGGTTTATGTAAAATATGGTGTATGTTTATACATTATGTAAAAATAAGGTATAAGGTATAAAATAATTGCAATGCGGCATTTCTTGTAAATTCCCATTTAAATAGCTATTAATAGAACACATTTCTGTATTAGCAAGTCCAATATCTTGCAGTCCATTTACCATGCCTTCAATTTAATTACAGCTTTGAATTTGCATATCACTTTCATTGTGTGTAATTTTCATAAAAGTGAAAGACCACTATACAATTCTAATTCTGCCTACAGTTGTCTTTTATAATGGGAAGACTATTAGCAGGTTTAATTAAAGTAGGAAATATTATGCTTGTCCTGAAGCTTATGGTTAAGACTATATACTTAAAGGAAAACTGTGACATGTATGGCCATCATCCGTAGTGAATGCAAGTAAAAAGGAAAAAACAAAGAAATATCGGACTGTGCAGGCAAGAGAGAGGGGCATACAAAATTGATAAAATATAAAAGTTTTATTTGTATCAAATTTAAAAGAAATTTATCGAATTGGTGCTAAACCATCTATATATCTAAAAAACCCCCATAGAATAATAGCATGCAGGATTGTAACCATGCTGAGCACAATGAGTATTGGGTTTTCCAATGCCGATGCGTTTCACCAATTGCTTCATCTGGGCTGTAAAGACCACATAGTACTCATCTATGGGGAGAGATAATAACATTTACAATCCTATATAGGTAACAATATTCTTATTTTATTTCATGCAGGTCATATACTAAGACTGATGTCAGCCACAGGCTCAACCCACCTCCGATGACAAATACACATGCACATCCTCTCCCTGGGCGGGCACCGGGACCACAAGAAGAAACCTCAGATAGGGGACAACCATCCTATAATACTATAGAGTAAATATCTATTTGTTATGTAATTTAACATATGAATATGTAGTCCTATTGACAATAAAGGGGGCACTTACTATATAGCAACTCTCGCATATACCCATCCATTTAATCAGATTCCAGGACAATGCGATTATTTTGTGGATTTTATCTAAAAAGAAAGAAAAAAGAAGCTCCTCTGTTACAGGTTAGAACTATTACCCAGAGAGGACCCTGGAATTGTATAACAGAAGGATTTATATACAATTAATTTAGCACCATGAAATATGTCCTGTGCTCAAAGCATCAAAAATTACCTTTTTAGATTCTGTCTGGATACACCCACATGTTGAAATGAAGCCCCACAAACTTCAGAGCAAAAAGCTGAATGGTCTCATCACCATGCCTCCTAGAGGGTACATCAGTGTCGATATCCACCAGCCAATTTTTTACATATGGTCACTGCATCCAGGTTCAGCTATGTGCACACTACAAATTGGAATAGATAATAGTGTAAGGTCGTTTCTCTAAAGTCCATTAGAATAGCATACTGTGAGTCTATCTTTGAATTATGTAGGCTTCGACATAATTGCACCAAACTTACGGACTATCAGGCCCAAAGCAAATCCCTCAGACAAAAATTTGTTGAAAAGGGTTATCCAACTCCCTTAATAGAGGAAGCATATGTTACATACGCTTCCCCTGATCTCCACAAACCTCAAGCCAAAAATCAGGCTAATACAATCCGTTTCACCACCCATATAGGCCAGTGCAGAAGCACTGACCTATATTACAACACGATCCTCACCTAAAAAATAGTCTACCAATAACACCCAGATTTTCATATAGAAAAGCTCCTAATATCAAAGGAAAAATAGCGCCAAGCAAATTAACACCTAATAAACATATATCACCATCATTAAAATTCTTTTCCATTATTGGGATGTACCAATGTAAAAAAAACCTTATGTCTCATGTGCAGTTTTGTCCGTCATGGACAAAAAGAGTTTGTTAAAAAGAATTCTATACTTGCTCCACTGAATATGGGGTATATTCTCTGTCCTGTCCTTGCGGCCTCCATTATGTAGGCCACACAATACGTACTCTAAGAAAACATTTTGGAGAACACCGCCGGTCCATTGAGACTGGCAAGGACGAACATAATGTTCCCAGACACTTTGCCAAATATCAGGCAAAATCTACCACTGGTCTAAAAGTATGCATTATTGAATCCATCCCCACTACTTTCTCTGAGGCAGAAAGGTTTTTATGCCTCTGCCACAGAGAAACCTACTGGATATACGCTCTTGATGTTTTATCGCCAGGAGGGAGAAACGAAGAATTAGAAATAAACAGTTTATTATAATTCCTCCCGCTCTTAGATGTCAAGCTGGTCCATAGTTACTTTTATATAAATTTTTCACTTGTGTATGAAGCCCTACCACACTGTGTGCACGCCGACACATGAAGCAGTGTCCCGGACACTGGATTACCGAGCATCGGCTCCTCCAGGTTCTAAGACATGCTGTTTTGACTTTAACTTCCTGTAAATTGTTTAAATTTCTCTATGCTCCAATCAATGGTCTATATTGCACTTAGAGGCATCTTGTTCTTCTCCATATCTTTGAACCCTACCTTCTCCATTAAGATTGTTGTGCTTGGTTGTTCCCAGTCTGATAGCGAATATCGCTTGATCTCCTTTATAGCCCCCTCAGCCCAAAGATTGGCATCCACATGGAGGCCTAATGTGGTTGCGTCTCTCAGTGGGGAGAATGCCCATGCCACATCACCTCCATGCACCAACGCATATCGAATCATTGGTGGGAGTGCTGGGCAGAGTGGTCAGCGTCATCAAACAGTGGGGGCGGCGGCCACATACCCGAAGACACAGCCCGTGTCATTAATAATATTATCCAATGAGGCAGGGCGGAGCACCAAGCGCCATCCTGCCTCCACATAGGCCACATCCCTTGTGGGGATATGTTGCCTACATCCAACAATGCCGACCAAACGCCCACACTACAGGAATGCTGGCGCATGCACAGCTACCACCAGGTTCCCTTTGAATGTTTCCGAAAAAAGTCTTTACAGGAATGTTACTGACATTAGATACATACAATTGTACCAGGTTTTCCAGGCCTGTTACCTGATGTGGGTCTGCTATCGGTACTGGTTACATCTCCAGCCCATGTGGGCTGAGGCCCTGGGTGTGAGCACAGAGACATAGACAACTCCGGGCTCTTTGTTTTGTTGTTTTATTGTAGAAAAGGGGATGGGAGAAGGGAATGAGTGGGATACTGCTTGTAGGCTTCAACTGTATACACTTGGGACTTTCTCCAGAAAATGTCTGTCAACGCTGTCCTGACGCCAGCCGACGCTAGCCAGTGCTCACTGATGCTTAGTAACACACTGTAACTTGAAAGAAGTGCTCGATCCCCGACTTTAAGTCCAGAAGATCCAGGACTGCATTGAATAGAGAGCTTCTAACACTGTTTGACTTGCAGAGTCCCTGACTTTACTCCCCAGCCTTGCACTGGCTTGTAGTAAACTGCTAAAGGTTCCTGTATGAATGTAATTCTCAACCAACACTGTACAATTCAGGGCCCTACCGCAGGCGCCACCCTTTACACTTGTTACTCTTCAGGGTCCACTGTCTATGTACCCCCTCTGTAACTTCAGGGTCCTCAACCTAGGCACTCCCTTTACTGCTAGCTGGCACTGGATCCCAGAACCCTCTCCAGAGTGGTCTCCTCTAACACTTCAGGCAGACCCCCAGGGGCAATCCTTAGTACTCACGACCTGTGTAGGCTTTCCTGAGAATTAAGCCCTCTTGCTTTCCACTGGTTCTCGGCACACCGGATCCTCCTCAGCTCACTCAGCTTTGTCTTAACCACAAAGAATGCTCCACACGGGCATAACATAATGTATACCACTCATCTGGCAAGTTATTTGTTGTTTGATTGACATGATTTTGCCATTTGGTAACCTAAAGAATGAACCTTCTAGGACCCAAGGGCAAAAACCACATCTGCCACATTTGAATAATCCCACACGTTCATCATTGTTCATTTTTGGTCTACTATAATGACTGATGACCATCCGGTCAGGCAATGAAGAAAACTGTTCCAGTTCCAGTATTTTTCTGATTTGTACATGTTGGTTAGAATATGTCGTGATCAATCTAACTACTTCTTTTCCAGCTTTCTTATTTTTATTATATAGAAGCTCTTGTCGTGTCTTTAAGTTGGCTTTATTAAAGGCTTTCCGCAGTGTGGTTTTAGTATAGCCTCTAATAGGAAAGCGGTTACATAATTTATTAGCACATGCATCTCTCCTGATATCATTGAATGGCTGTTCTCATACCAATTTTGTTCCAAAGCATACATATCCCCTGAACCCCTGAAGAAGCTGACACAGGTAAAAGGCATCAGGACTGATCTATTCATTCCAGCTACTATATGTGTTGTATACTAAGCGCAATAACACTCTAGTTCAGGGGTAGTGAATTGAAATTCAAGGAGTGCTGATGTCACCTACGTACTACCCGGAAGTCGGGCGGCTGCATCTTCGGATCCTGCCGAGTAAAGCGCTTTGTTTACTGATTACATGTAAGTTGATTACCTTTGTCTAATAAAACTGTGCCTACGTACTTCACTATTGTGGCCCCTATTTTATTTGTGGCTGATGCCGGAGTGAGGTTGATCCGGACGGTTCGTGCCTTAGCCCTGCATTTGACTGGCACTCCTGCTAGGCTGCATCAGTTGGAGGGATCACTCCATCTCTATTGGATCGGGCAGAAGCTTACCTTCCATGCATTAAGTTGGGCTCTTTTTCATCTAAGTTGTGGTAAGCGCATAGTGTGACCCTCACTTGTCATCACGGATTTGAAGCACTGTGGTGAATGAATCTCTGTTTTGGCTGTCTTCATTTACTATTGGGCCTGTTTACATCTGATTTGTGGTAAGCGCATAGCGTGGTCCTTAAGTTATTATAGACTGAAGAGCTATCCATCACGGTGAAGGAATTCCTGTTTCTACACTTTGCACAACCTTTTGGACTGTATTCTTTATTCACATATTATTTGGATATATATCAATTGTTTTATATCAATATTTACTTTTGATTTTTTTATACAAGCACTACCTCTGTATTATTTGAATATTTGATTCACTATTTGATTGTTTATTTAATTACGTGCTTTAAATTTGCATGTCTCAAATTACCGCGGCTTCTATTTTATATATTTTTTAAAAAATGTTTGGCATTGGCGGTGTCCCCTCCAAATCCATACAAGTTCAGAAGAGCCTGGTATGAACCTAGGGGACCCCACAGCATTTTGTTTCAAGATTTTTTTTTTTTTTGCTGGCAATTCTTTTTTTTTATACATTCCGCTGATAGCTGATGACTCATCAGTTGTTAAACATGTGGCATCCCGCTAATTAGCAACCAGCTATATACAGTGTTTAAAAATGCAAAGCACATTGAAAAAAACATCACAAACACAACACTTGCATTTCTGGTGTGATTCAATTGAAGTATATTAGACGTAAAACACGGGGAAAAAATTCCCCGAACCATTCCAAAAATGCGCTGGCTGCAAAACCCATAGATGTGAATATGTACCAAAGGAAACCATGTTAAATGGACTGTAGTGCGTTTCTGCAAACTGCAAAAGGCACTAAAAAATGCATAGGTGTAAACGTAGGGTTATACACAGTCCTGGTGGCTGTATGACAGCTGATGCAGATTCTAAAAGGTTGGGGCCCATTGTGATGCATTTATGCCCATAACCCCTTTAGGTATATTCATCTTCAGTGTACTCAAGGCGGCTATGGGTCTATTTCTGTACCTAACACTGACACATGACAGCATACTTTTCCACAAAATCATGAAAGAACTGCCTTCTGGTGATGGCCAGAAGACAAATCTCATGAGCACACAAGCTAAGCTACAGGACAAGGACTGGTGCAAGTATGTGCTTTGGTTATGATGCAAGTCAGCTCCTGTTGGCTAATATAATTACTGTAAATGCATGCAGGCAGATTAAGGGATCATGAAGATGAATGAGTTTTCCCTTTATTTTATAGTATTTGGATGTGATTGCAGTTGTAATGTCATGGTCAGGGATCATGCTCGGAGACCATTAGCTATAGCAGTAGAGAGGCTCCCACTGACCACTAGGATAGGTATACAGTACATGCAAGTAACAAGGACTCACCCGAGGTGCGGGGTCTAAGCACTAACCGGTATTCACCAGAGACAAAGGTCAGTAACAAGTAATTGCTGGTTGGGATCAACATAATTGTAGTCTAGGAACAAGCAAGAGGTTGATAACGAGCGGTAGCAAAGATACAGACTGCAGCAGGAATGACAAAAGCAAGATATTGGCTGGAGACAGCACAATAGTCTGTCAACCAGAAGTGCAAAGGCAAAGCTTAAATAGGAAGTTCATGAGAGGAGCAAAGGGTTCAGGGCTCAAGAGAAGCAAAACACATGCAAGGTGTAAAGAAATCAGGCATGGAGCTGTCCAGCATCTCATGTAGCTCAGCAAGTAGAGACACCGCAAGACACAGCAGAGGTTGCAGGTTCAGATCCAGTACAATGCACTGTAAGAAATTGTACATGGGTAGTGCTGACCCTTGATGGGGCCACTGAGAATTTACCCAAGTCTCCAACAATAGTAAAGAAATCATAGGGGTACCAGATCAGCATGAGGTAAAAGCCAACACTTTTATTCAAGTAGGCACTCACAAGTTTCAGGTGTGCCCTTTGTACAGAGTGCAGAGTTCAGGAGTGTGATGTATATAGAATCACTGCTCCACTCACTATGAAGTGAAAAACTAAATTTACCTAGCAGCCTGTCTAAAGGAGGGCATTACACATGTTTGGTGATTTGTTTACAAATGTCTACGTTGGGTTACAGTGTTAAAAAAAATATCCATATCAAAGTATATGATGTGCAAACCTCCATCAAACACCAGCACTGTGCCTACCAGGTGTTTAAACTATAAAGATTATAATAGCATGAGAGTACTCACAGGAACAAAATTAATTAAGACAGACTATGGAACTTTCATTCAATCTGCTTGAAATTCTCCACTAATTGTACATCATGTCATGATCATGCACAGAATAGGCAACAAGCAAGCTAGTAATAGTGTGAAATCAAAAACCATATAAGAAACCTTGGCCAAAGAGGTAAGCTTACACTTTTTACAGTACATATCAATACCTTCATATGTTTGTGGCAGAGTTTTACAAGATGTGTTTAGGGTGCCTACAAGCCTGCTTGCTTAATGACTGGTACAGGTTGTTGGTTATGGGATAAGATGAGGTACTGAGATCTTGAGGAATAGAGAATTCAGCTTTCCTTGCATAGGAGAACAGCATACATGTTTGAGAACAGCATTACAGGAGAGAGAAGAGAAAGAGAGGTTTGGTACACCAGTTCAATTGCTTGGTAACACAAATTTCTAATCAGCCAATTACATTGCAGCAACTCAATGCCTTTAGGCATCTAGATCATGGTGAAGACGACTCGCTGAAAATCAAACCGAGTATCAGAAAGGGGATGAAAGGGGATTTAAGTAACTTTGAATGTGGCATGGTTGTTCTGGATGGGCTGGTCTGAGTATTTAAAAAACTGCTGATCTACTGGGATTTTCACACACAACCATTTCTAGGGTTTACAGAAAATGGTCTGCACCTAGTTCGTAATCTAGGACTACCGGCTAGGGGGTCATGCGTGCTGCTGGGGCGCCACTTCTGCTCTGATTTGTCACAGCAGAAGCCGATCGGCGGGTGTCGGTGAATGGATGTCGGCCATGTCCATAATTCTTTTGGAGGTCAAGTGAATAAGCGATATCATCAAGTATAGGAATTGTGTTGCTGGCAGAATAACCAGGTAAAAAATAGCTACAAAAAAAAGGGCTAAATAAAAATGAATACTAATGCAGCCACACTTAATACTGATAAGCATCAATATACAGGTGTACATTTTTGTTCTTGGTTTTCAATACAATTTACCACACCAACATTTTTCTTAATCCCCACCTTTTTAAAACTAAGCAATAAAAAAGAGAAGGAAACAATATATGAAGAATGGGACTTTAACCACTTAAGCCCCGGAAGATTTTACCCCCATTCCGACCAGGGTTTTTTTTGCGATTCGGCACTGCGTGACTTTAACGGACAATTGCACGGTCGTGCAACACTGTACCTAAACGAATTTGACGTCCTTTTCCCACAAACAGAGCTTTCTTTTGGTGGTATTTGATCACCTGTGCTATTTTTTGATCATGCGCTATAAACAAAAAAAGAGCGTCAATTTTGCAAAAATAACAATATTTTCCAAATCTTTTTATATGAAATTCCCCAAAAAAAATGTAAAAATTAAAATTTTTTTAACATTTTCAGGCCAATTTGTTTTATGCTACATATGTTTGGTAAAAAAAAATTGCAAAAAGCGTATTTTGATTGGTTGGCGCAAAAGTTATCATGTTTACTAACAAAGGGAAAGATTTTTGTAATTTTTGTTGTTTTTTTTTTAACGCGTAATGGCGGCGATCTGCGATTTTTTTTTTGCGGTACTGCGACATTGCGGCGGACAGATCAGACCCTTGACTGACATTTTTGACACTTTTGGGGTTACCAGTGACATTTCTACAGTAATCAGTGCTATACATATGCACTATTACTGTAAAATTACACTGGCAGTGAAGGGGTTAACTTTTTTTGAGAGGGAGGGGTTATGTGTGTCCCTAGGGGCGTGATTCTAACTGTGATTGGCTGTGGCTTGAGGTGTAGGAACAGTGATCAACGGTCCTACATAGTAGAACCGTATAATCACTATTCCTACACAGGGGAGAATGACGTCTGCCTTTCTCCCTCTGCACCGATGATCGCAGAGTGGCCGGCGGACATCGGGTCCGCCGGTCACACGCGCGGGGGGTCCGTGGGGGGGCGCACTCTCGCTCCCTAGACCCTCACAGGCTAGCGACGTAGTACTACGTCGCTCTGCCTGTAAGGGGCTGACCGCCGCGGTAAATAGTTGTGCGGCGGTCGGCAAGCGGTTAAAGGTGCTGGAAACCCCCTCTCAGAAAAAATATCAATACATGTATAAAAGTAAAAAAGTTTTTATTACAAAAATAGAAAAAAGGACATACTAGGGGTGTTACCCCTTAAAAACATAAGTTTGTTCGTACACATATTGTTTCACACTAAAACAGACACCCCTGAAGGTAGAGCCTCTATCCCAAATACAGTTTCAAGCATACATGTTCATAGCATAGAACTAGAGTGCTATTGCTCTTAGTATACAACACATATGGTAGCTGGAATGAATAGATCAGTCCTGATGCCTTTTACCTGTGTCGGCTTCTTCAAGGCTTCAGGAGATATGTATGGCTTGGAACAAAACTGGTATGAGAACAGACCATTCAACGATATCAGAAGAGATGCATGTGCTATTTATTCCGACCCAGTCAGAAATGCTGGGAAGTATGTGGATGCAGACAGGAGGACCAGGATAGAAAAAGGGAGGGCCCTACCCCCACGCTGCAGGCATTTTTCCTCCCTGGTGTCATGTAACTCGTTAGTGTTAGGGTCTCAGGTGTGAATGGGGAGCAGGAGTGTTAAATTTGGTGTTATCGCTCTCACTCTCTCATACTGGTCACTGGAAGTTCAACATGGCACCTCATGGCAAAGAACTCTCTGAGGATCTGAAAAAAAGAATTGTTGCTCTATATAAAGATGGCCTAGGCTATAAGAAGATTGCCAAGACCTTGAAACTGAGCTGCAGCATGGTGGGGAAGACCATACAGTAGTTTAACAGGACAGGATCCACTCAGAACAGGCCTCGCCATGGTCGACCCAAGAAGTTAAGTGCACGTGCTCGGTGTCATATTCAGACGCTGTCTTTGGGAAACAGATATATGAGTGCTGCCAGCATTGCTGCAGAGATTGAAGGGGTGGGAGGGGTCAGCCTGTCAGTGCTCAGACCATACGCCGCACACTGCATCAAATTGGTCTGCATGGCTGTCGTTCCAGAAGGAAGCCTCTTCTAAAGATGATGCACAAGAAAGCCAGTAAACAGTTTGCTGAAGACAAGCAGACTAAGGACATGGATTTCTGGAACCATGTCCTGTGGTCTGATGAGACCAAGATAAACGTACTTGGTTCAGATGGTGTCAAGTGTGTGTGGTGGCAACCAGGTAAGGAATACAAAGGCAAGTGTGTCTTGTCTACAGTCAAGCATGGTGGTGGGAGTGTCATGGTCTGGGGCTGCATCAATGCTGCCGGCGCTGGGGAGCTACAGTTCATTGAGGGAACCATGAATGCCAACATGTACTGTGACATACTGAAGTAGAGCATGATCCCCTCTCTTCGGAGTCTGGGACGCAGGGCAGTATTACAACATTATAATGACCCCAAACACACCTCCAAGATAAGATGACCACTGCCTTGCTAAAGAAGCTGAGGGTAAAGGTGATGAACTGGCCAAGCATGTCTCCAGACCTGAACCCTATTTAGCATCTGTGGGGCATCTTCAAATGGAAGGTGGAGGAGCCCAGGATCTCTAACATCCGCCAGCTCCCTGATGTTGTCGTGGAGGAGCGGACGAGGTCTCCAGTGGCAACCTGTGAAGCTCTGGTGAACTCCATGCCCAAGAGGGTTAAGGCAATGCTGTAAAATAATAGTGGCCACACAAAACATTGACACTTTGGGCCCAATTTGAAAATTTTAACTTAGGGGTGTATTCACTTTTATTCCCTGCAGTTTAGACATTAATGGCTGTGAGTTATTTTAAGGGGAGAGCAAATTTGCACTATTATACAATCTGTACATTCACTACTTTACATTGTAGCAAAGTGTCATTTCTTCAGTGTTGTCACATGAAAAGATATAATAAAATATTTACAAAAATGTGAGAGTTGTACTCTTGTGAGATACTGTATGTCCGCAAACATAGGTGTAGCACTTAAAGCAACACATCCCCCTGTGTGGGTAACTACACTAAATCTGCAACAGGGAAGAGTGTTCACTGAAAAAATACTCCACTGCCTTTCAGAGATACATGCCTACTTTTAAGTCGTCTGATAAGTTCTCATATGCTTGTTATTATCTTATCAATGGGCTTGATATGTTTGATCCAAAAGTAAAAAATATGTACAATGCCATACAGTCTCTTGAAAGCAAACACCAGAGTGCCATGCTTTTTTTTATTTATTTATTTTTTTATTTCCATCTCATGAGCAGAAAGCATTAGTCTTCTACAGACATAATTCAATTCATAACTGATTTCATAATAAAATCATCTCAGTGTAAAGTTATTTAAGCTAACTATTGACAAATAAATCACTTGGAAATCATTTTCAACACCATGCAACTGAAAGCTTTATGAAATACTCTAAAAAACTTAATTACATATTATTTAAATCACATTTCATTATCTGAAGCTAAAACCTTAATTTGCCAGGTAGATAGCAATTATTTAAGACCTTTATGTATGGTGTTTTTCAGTAACAGAATATCTGTAGTGTAATTTTTGTGTACTTACTGTACCTGTGGTCAGAAAAAAAATGTTCCTTTTCCATATCGTTTTGCAAAAGTAAAGCCTGCCAATTATATTACAATCTAATTATAAATCCTTCAGTCTAAACATAAAATCTTGATGTCCCTAGTCAAAGGAAAATAACTCAGGCCTTTAATGTAGAAGTGTTTTTTTTTTTTTTTTTTGATTTTCAGTAAAATAATATTGCAATATACAAATATCTACATAGCACAAGGAGAAAACGATTCAGTCCCAGGTCGATTATGAAGATACGCAGCCACTCAATGAAGTTGGATGAGAAGTGGTTTAATTTTAAATTGTATAAGGGGCTCTTTACTGTTAGATCGGTAAGGATGTGTAACTCCCTTCCACAGCTGGTGTTGTCCGCGAGGAGTGTCAATATATTTAAAAAATGTTTAGATGGGCATCTTACAGCGATTGTAAACTCAAGACCCTCCCAAGCTAAATTTCAAAGAAGGAAGTAAAGTAAAGCACTTTAAACAAGTCTGCAATAAATTAAAGCCCCATCGAAGGTTTCTTCCTTTTTTAATTTCCTCTTTTTTTGGGTGCAGCTACACCATCAGTACAGTCTTCCATGCTCGATGTATGCTGGACTTCTGCCCTATTCTTCGCCTGGTTTGTAATCCCACGCATGCACAGAATTTATTCAGCCATGCCATTTGCCATGCTCTCTTACTACGTGCTGTGCGGGCAATGTGTACAACCCGTAACGTAGGAAATCACATGGGGTTTAGCCAGAGCTTGTGAATGGGAAGTCTCGCGGGATCTCGGAGCTGTGCCATGGACACAGAAAATGACGGAGCCCCGGAATGTCATTAAAGGATTTACGGCTCTAAGAGTTTGCCTAAATAAGAGGCCAAAATGCACATGCGCAGATGATGTAATACAAAAAGATAAGGATGAATTGCAAGCAAACGAACAAGGTAGGAAGGATTTTACACACAGCAATCAACTAGATGCTTACTGATGTTTTATATGGCAGAAAAAAGAGAGAATGGGTTTACTTCCACTTTAACAAATGCAATATACAAGGATATGGGACATGGCAGTGACACAGACACGCACACATAAAAACACACACACACGCACATTAACACAGGTTGAACTGGATAGACTGGTGTCTTTATTCAACCTTACCAACTATGTAAAATTTGCAGTGTAATATTTGTACCTACCTGTGATCAGAAAAAAAGTCTCTTCCTATGTAGACAACCATCTAATTATGGAATTTGCTTTGGATTTACTGTAGCGCTAGTCAGTGTACAAATATTACACTGACAATCGCGTCGTCATGAAACACTGTCCATTAATGACATTTATGTCATTTTTTCTATTTTTTCATAAATAGAGCTTTCTTTTGGTGGTATTTAATCACCACTGTGTTTTTTTATTTTTTGTGTTCTTAACAAAAAAAGTCAGACAATTTTGCAAAAAAAAAAAAAAAAAAACAATATTTTTTACTTTCTGCTATAAAACATATCCAAAAAAAATAAATAAATAAATTTAGGCCAATATGTATTTAGCTACATATTTTTGTTAAAAAAAATCCCAATAAGTGTATATTGATTGGTTTGCGCAAACGTTATAGCGTCTACAAACTATAGTCTATATACTGGAATGTTTTTTATTTTTTTTTATACTAGTAATGGTGGGGATCAGTGACTTATAGTAGTACTGCGATATTGCGGCAGACTTTCTGACACTAACTGACACTTTTTACACTTTGTGGGAAGCAGTGACGGTAATACAGTGATCAACGCTAAAAATATGCACTGTACTAATGGCACTGGCTGGGAAGGGGTTAAACATCTAGGGCTATCAAAGGGTTAAATGTGTGCCTAACCAGTGTTTTTGTTTACTATGTGTGCTGCTTTTACTAAGGGATATGATGGATTTTATTTCTTTCTTTGCAGGGAAATAAAAATCGCCACATCCCTGCTGACAGGACGGAGCTCTGCCTTGTTTACATAGCTAGCTCACTCCCTGCCTCTGAAAGTTTATCCTGCTTTTAGAAGATCCAGGGGGGCTACATACGAATGCTTTCAGAATGCTTTCAGAAGTAGAAGTGTTAATAGTTTATTTTCATGTCAAACACATGAACAGAAGAGAAATCCAAATTAATATTTGGTGTGACCACCCTTTGCGTTCAAAACAACAATTCTTCTAGGTACATTAGCACACAGTTTTTGAAGGAACTCAGCAGGTAGGCTGTTCCAAACATATTGGAGAACTAACCACAGACTTTCTGTAGGATGTAGGCTGCCTCACATCCTTCTGTCTCTTCATTTAATCCCAGACAGACTGGATGATGTTAAGGACAAGGCTATATGGGGGCCAAAACATCACTTCCAGGATTCTTCCTTCCTTGTTCTTCTTTACGCTAAAGATAGTTCTGAATGAAATTGGCTGTATGTTTAAGATATTGTACTGCACTCCAGCCCTTTGAGGAACAAACTGCCTCCTGATACAGCCAAATATTTCATATTTTGACTCATCAGGCCCAAGAACCTGCTTTTTGGCTGCAATTCTTCCATGAAGACCACTTGTGGCCAGACTTCTTCAGGCAATAGATGGGTGTTCTTGGGTCCTACTGGTTTCCGCCAATTTTGTTCTGATGGCACTGCTGGACATTTAACAATGTTAAAGGGTAGTAAGCATGATGTGTCATTTATCTGCTGCATTATGTTTTCTTGGATGACCACTATGTCTCTAACGTTGCCCATTTCTTTGTGCTTCTTCAAAAGAGCTTGAACATTACATCTTTGAACCCCAGACTGCTTTGAAATCTTTGCATAGGAGAGACCTTGCTGATGCAGTAAAAATACCTTGTGTGCTCATTCTTGCCTTGCTGAATGTCCTGCGACATGAAACTGTCTTCCACAACCTCACCTTAGTGACGGTTCACACTAGGTCGCTCCGACTTAGGGGGCGACCTGTGAAGTCGCGTGCAGCGTGACTTCGGCGCGACTTGCACGGACTTCATAAAATGAATGTCAATGCAAGTCGCCTCCAGGTCGCCCCCGAAGTAGTACAGGACCCCTTTTTCTAAGTCGGAGCGACTTGTGTCGCTCCTATTAGAACCGGTCCTGTACTACTCAATGACCGCGACGGTGCACGACTTGCCAGGCTGACCAAATCGCCTGACAAGTCGTATTAGTGTGAGCCGGGACTTAGTTGCAGAGTTTGGCTGTTTCTCATCTAGTGTTAAGTTTCCTACACAGCTGTATCTTTTTCAGTTAATGACTGTATTTCAACCCACAGTATATTTACAGATTTATATTACAGCATTATCTTTCGTACTAAAAAAGACTGCAGAAAATATTCTTTACGGTTAGAGCAGTAAAAATGTGGTACTTCCTCCCTCAGGAAGTGATACTAGCTGAGAGTGTTGGGTAACTTGAAAAACACTTATCTCTTCAGGAAGGGGTGTGGCTGTTGCTCAACTATGCCAGCACTGAGCACTGCAAGGTAGAAATCAGCAATTTTACTGATAGAAAAGGGCATTTTAAAGCATTTCAAGGCAAGCATTGCAGCTCAAAACATGCAGGAGTAAATATAGTTGCTATGGGGTCTTTTATTACAGTCAATTAATGCCATGCCTCCTGCCCAATGGAAAAACATCACTCCAGGAGTAGCCAATGCATGGGAGTCTAAAATCAATGTAGAATCCATCTTTTTCTCCTCTTATCAAATATGTATTTGATCAGATTAAATTAAGCAGCTATATGACTCATCTGTTTAAATAACTTGCCATTTATTTGTTTTATTCCTTGATTACCCACACCTAGTCTATTATTTTCAATAATAATGTAGTTAAATACAGGAGCATAACTACAGGGGTTGCAATTGCAACCGGGCCTCATACTCCATGTGCAGCTCCCCTGTACACCTGGATAGGAGGGGTGGTGGGGGCAGCATGTAGAGAAATCACTGTCCTCCTTTTTCCTCCTGTAGCTGCAGGAGGAAATTGAAGGAGATTGGTCCCTCTGTATGCTGCCCCCGCCACTGCTCTTATCCAGTTCACTTGTGTTCTGCTGTCTCTGGGCCCCTGTGTGCTCCCCTGGTCCCCCCCCCCCCCACCGTGCTCCCTCCCCTCTCCTGCTAGCTGGTGCAGGGGATGTATCACAATAGAGAACCAGGAAGGGGTTGGTAAATATGTAATTTACCAGCTCCTTTCTTTTCTGAATGGACAGAGTCATAGTCAGTGAAATTGTAAATAAATAAAATAAAATGATAAAAAATAATACAATTTAATCACTTTAGGACCGCTCACATTGCTGCTACTGCGGCAATGCGGCACGATCCCGTCCAGCGACGTAGACCTACATCGCTGGACTCCTCCCCCTGTAGGCGACGCTCGCGCGCCGCCGGAGGTGCGCTCCCGCTGTTTTCATTCACAGCGGGAGTCGGGCCAGGGGAGGAGTGGCGGCAATCGCCGCTGCTCTTCCCCGATCGTTGGGGAATCTAGTTTGGAGATCCGCCGCCTGTGTAAACAGAGCGGGCGGATCTCCTCAGTGACAGGGAGTGACAGATCGCAGTGTTCAGCATAGCTGCACATCCGATCTGTCCCTGACTCACTCAGTCACCTCCCCCCACACACGCCAGTAAGCACCAAGCATACATTAACCCCTCCCTCTCCAATAAAATTAACCCCTTCCCTGCCAGTGTCATTTTTACAGTAACAGTGCATATATATAGCACTGATTACTGCAGTAATGTCACTGGTACCCCCAAAAGTGTCAAAAATGTCAGTCAAGGGTCCGATCTGTCCGCCGCAATGTCGCAGTCCCGCAAAAAAAATCGCAGATCGCTGCCATTACTTGTTAAAAAAAAAACACAGAAAATGACAGAAATCTTTCCCTTAGTTAGTAAACGTAATAACTTTTGCGCAAACCAATCAAAATACGCTTATTGTGATTTTTTTTACCAAACATAGGTAGCAGAAATTTGGCCAAATTGGCCAAAAATGTAAAAAAAAATAGATTTTTACATTTTTTTGGGGGGGGAATTTCATATAAAAAAATGTGAAAAATATTGTTATTTTTTCAAAATAAACGCTCTTTTTTTGTTTATAGCGCAAAAAGTAAAAATTGCACTGACCCTGAAGGTTCTAGTTACGCCTCTGGTTAAATAGATATACTGTACATCACACTGGGTCATAAGACTGAGGCATGCGATCTGTCTATATTCCTTTTATTGCCATTCTAACATTTCTTTTCTCTTTGTCCTTTGAATTTTGAGAATAGCTTGATGTCAATTATGTATGTTATCAATGTACTGTTTGTTAATGTTTTTTTAAAAACCTATTTTAACTTTAGCTTGTAACTTTAAACAGTATGTGCACGGGGGCTGCATATTGAATCATTACATATACAGGCTCTTCTTCCTGCTTTGCACTGAAACTCAGCAATTGTGCTATACTGTTTTTTATTTGGCCGATTGATTGAAAATAATGCGCTCCCTGTGTGGCTGATATATAGCACTGATTACTGCAGTAATGTCACTGGTACCCCCAAAAGTGTCAAAAATGTCAGTCAAGGGTCCGATCTGTCCGCCGCAATGTCGCAGTCCCGCAAAAAAAATCGCAGATCGCTGCCATTACTCGTTAAAAAAAAAACACAGAAAATGACAGAAATCTTTCCCTTAGTTAGTAAACGTAATAACTTTTGCGCAAACCAATCAAAATACGCTTATTGTGATTTTTTTTACCAAACATAGGTAGCAGAAAACAAATTGGCCAAAAATGTAAAAAAAAATTGATTTTTACATTTTTTTGGGGGGGGGATTTCATATAAAAAAATGTGAAAAATATTGTTATTTTTTCAAAATAAACGCTCTTTTTTTGTTTATAGCGCAAAAAGTAAAAATCGCACAGGTGATCAAATACCACCAAAAGAAAGCTCTGTTTGTGGGAAAAAAAGGACGTAAATTTTGTTTGGGTGCAGCGTCGCACAAACGCGCAATTGTCAGTTAAAGTCGCACAGTGCCGAATCGCAAAAAGTGGCCTGGACGTAAGACAGCAAAATCCTCCGGTGGTAAAGTGGTTAAAATACCAAAAAATAAAAATTACTGACACCAGTAGGTGAACTTCCAGGATCGCAAAGGTCACACTTGCAACCGGGCCCTGGCGTTCCACTACCGTGGGGAGGCCCCGAGATGACAGGAAGGGGGCCCACTGCAGAACTTGTGAAAGGGTCCTGCTGGGGGACCATAATAAAGGGTCCCGCAACGAGAGTAAAGGGCCCCAGGATCAGTGGGAAGAGCCCCAGGCTTGAAGGGAGCCCTTCGTGGTTTCTTGCACTGACCCTGAAGGTTCTAGTTACGCCTCTGGTTAAATAGATATACTGTACATCACACTGGGTCATAAGACTGAGGAATGCGATCTGTCTATATTCCTTTTATTGCCATTCTAACATTTCTTTTCTCTTTGTCCTTTGAATTTTGAGAATAGCTTGATGTCAATTATGTATGTTATCAATGTACTGTTTGTTAATGTTTTTTTAAAAACCTATTTTAACTTTAGCTTGTAACTTTAAACAGTATGTGCACGGGGGCTGCATATTGAATCATTACATATACAGGCTCTTCTTCCTGCTTTGCACTGAAACTCAGCAATTGTGCTATACTGTTTTTTATTTGGCCGATTGATTGAAAATAATGCGCTCCCTGTGTGGCTGATATACTATATGAACATTTGTAAAAAGGGAGGCAGAATGATTGCAAATTCAATTTTTGTTCCCTCTAGTGACTTACCTCCAAATCAGAATATTTAATATAATAACTATATTATGAAAGACCAAGCATAGCATTAAGGTAATCATTACAATCATTACCAAAAATATATGCTCACTGGAAATAACTGGAATACAAAAAGTAGTCTTTTTCTTCACCTCTTAGTGAACAAACTTTTTGTTTGATATTTCACCATATGTAAGATTCTGATTTAACAATCCAATGCTCTGCATATCAGGTAGCAGTGGCCACTGAGGACACAACTGATGACAAGCTTTGATTTAGCAGCATGATTGTGGAATTTACATTTTAATTAACCTAGTATTAGGGACTTCTGGATAGTGCATTATCTGCTTCATTGCAAATCCACTCGGTATGTTAATTACATACCAGAAATGAATGTGCTTTAGGTAAAACAACACAAACTGAATTGTCATTATCTCCAGTTTTTATTATCAGCCCTTGTTAGATCAGAGCCACAGGCTAGAGAGAACATATTCTCACTTCCGTACAAGTAGCGTAGAAAATATCATGCTGATTATGTTTATGCTTCTAAGAAATATTCTAATCCATTTCTACACTGGAAAGGTAAGACAAGGTCATTACGTACAGTGATTTAAATTCTTGCACTTAGGTCAATTGATTTGCATTTTTATCTTAACAATATGTATGTATTTCGGATATTCTCCAATATGGGTTACAATGATGAGAACCCGCAGAAGAAAACATCTGAATCCTCCTAATGCAGGAAAGTATGGAATCTGATGTCACCGGTGATAGGTGTGAGCACAAACGGAGGCAGTTTGGTTGGTTTACGAAAACTAGAGAGTGAAAAATCTGGTGCAGCTCTGCATGGTAGCTAATCAGCTTCTAACTTCACAATTAATCTTGAACAAAAAAAAAAAGGGAAAATGATTGGTTTCTATGTGGAGCTGCACCAGATTTTGCACTCACTAGTTTTAGTAAATCCACCCCACTAGGCCTAGGGAGTAGATAAAATGTTCTGTTTATTATTCTAAGGCCCCTTTTACACTTATACGACCTGTTACGACTTTGCCGTGACTTGAAGCAATGCCTGTGTAATCTTGGAAAAAAACAGTGCAAAAAACACCAATGCAATTGCGCACAGGATAAAAATTTAAACAATATGAAAATAAATTTCTATATAGTAAATGAATAAATAAATACATTATCTATATTAGAGCGACTCGTTTAAAAGCAATAGGCTTATGAATGTAAAAGAAGTGATGACCACGCTCATAAAATACATTTACACATCAACGTTCAACGTGCATTGTGAATACTGTGCTCAAAGAAAGTCCCACATCAATTCCATATAAAAAAGCTTTGCTTGAATATACATCAAATCACCAGCAACTCATGTTTCTGGGTTAGAGCTCTCCTCCACCGACACCACATGCACATCCCACTTACCAGATTAAATTGACACCTACTACAGGCAGTCAAAATGAGCTTTGGATCAAGGGTAAAAATGCACTGTCCTAAAGGATGGGGTTTCCACTCAGATATCCAAATGTTGGAACCACTGATATATTGAAATTTTCTGCCCCCCCCCCCCGACTGACAGAGCACCGGCCGCCACTGGTCAATACCATCCTCATTATGGTTGTGAGCTCCCCCATGCTCCTTTGTATACACAGAGCTGAAGAAAGTATTTATTAAATTTGCCTTCTTTTTGTCCCCAGTCACCCACTCCACAGATTATAATGTTATAATATGTAATATTAATATATTTGAAAATATTTTTGGGATTTGTCCTACTATCTTTTGCAATCTGTCCATTTTGAATTTTTTGCATCCTCGATTTCCTTTTTACATATTCTATTATATTCTTTGTAACAATTAAACAATGATAGTGTTCCTCCATCTTTATATATTTTAAAAGCTCTTTTCTTATTATTTATAGCTTTTTTTAAACTTTTTAGCCTTTTAAACATAGTGCCCATGGGAATATACTTTGCAGTGAGTTTGCATACATTCTTTTTAAAGAATTCCAATTTCTGTTTTTCATCAATGCCAATATTCCCTCCCAGTCAAAGTCATGGAGAGCAGAACTCATCCTTGGAACATTTGCTCTCTTAAAGTTAAGTGTTTTTATATTTCCTGTATGCGTTTGTTGCTTACAGCTAACATTAAATGAAATCCTATTATGGTCACTGCTACCCAGATGTTCTTTTATATGAACATTAGATTAGTAATACTCTGCATGGTTTGAGATTACCAGGTCCAGCAGAGCATCATTTCAAGTCGGAGCCTCAATAAACTGTACCATAAAATTGTCTTGCAATAGGTTTACACATTTTTCCCCTTTACTGTTCCAGCAATACCATTACTCCAGTCAATGTCTGGGTAGTAACAATATGCCCTATTATTATTACTTTCCGAGCCCTTTCTATCTTTGAAATGAGTCTCTGCCTCCTTATTAATACTGGGTGGTCTATAACAAACTCCAATGATAGTCTTTGTAAAGTATCTCACAAAAATGATTACACCCCTCACAATTTTGTAAACAATTTAGTATATCTTTTTATGTGACAACACTGAAGAAATGACACTTTGCTACAATGTAAAGTAGTGCATGTACAGCTTGTATTACAGTGTAAATTTGCTGTCCCCTCAAAATAACTAAACACACAGCCATTATTGTCTAAACCACTGGCAACAAAAGTGAGTACACCCCTAAGTGAAAATGTGCAAATTGGGCCCAATTTGCCATTTTCCCTCCCTGGTTTCATGTGACTGTTAGTTTTACAAGTTCTCAGGTGTGAATGGGGAGCAGGCATGTTAAATTTGGTGTTATCGCTCTCACTCTCTCATACTGGTCACTGGAAGTTCAACATGGCACCTCATGGCAAAGAACTCTCTGAGGATCTGAAAAAAAAAGAATTGTTGCTCTACATAAAGATGGCCTAGGCTATAAGAAGATTGCCAAGACCCTGAAACTGAGCTGCCAAGAGCATACAGCGGTTTAACAGGACAGGTTCCACTCTGAGTGCACATGATCAGTATCATATCCAGGGGTTGTCTTTGGGAAATAGATAAATGAGTGCTGCCAGCATTGCTGCAGAGATTGAAGGGGTGGGGTCTCAGCCTGTCAGTGCTCAGACCATACACCACATCAAATCGGTGTTAGGAATGCTCCCTGAGCACACTGATGTGCTGTCATGAGTCTACCATCTAAGGGTTAACCTAGTGCAGACTAATTGCAGTAAGTTGGCAACAGGCTGCCTTATTTAAACACCTCAGCAGCACTGTGTCTTTGCTGTCTTGTCTGCAGCTCCTCCGGTGTTCCTGAAACCTGCATCCTGTTACCTGCTTGATACCCATTTGACCTTTGTCTTGTTCCTGACTTCGTTGACCTGCTGCCCGTCCCGACCCCGGCTTATTTGACCATTCTCTTGAATCTTCCTTCTCTGCTTATTTGCCTTCGGACCTTGACCGGTTTACCCTTGGTGGGGCGACCTTGAGGACCACGACCTGGTATTCACACGCAGCAAAATCTATCCTCACCACTAGAGGCTCTGGCGAAAACCTGTGGATACTTAGACTCCGCACCTCAGGCTAGCCTGTGCCACTCACCTTGCTGGTTCCTGTCCAAGCTCCGCCCTCTGACCCGCACTAGGCCTTCCTCTGCTGTCAGGCTACCACCTGAACCCTAACAATTGGTCTGCATGGCTGTCATCCCAGAAGGAAGCCTCTTCTAAAGATGATGCACAAGAAAGCCCGCAAACATTTTGCTGAAGACACTCAGACTAAGAACATGGATTACTGGAACCATGTCCTGTAGTTTGATGAGATCAAGATAAACCTATTTGGTTCAGATGGTTTCAAGCGTGTGTGGCGGCAACCCGGTAAGGAGTACAAAGACAAGTGTGTCTTGCCTACAGTCAAGCCATTCCTCCAGCTCCCATTCCTGAATGGCCAGAAACCCCATATCTTGCAGTGCCCAGAGCACTTCTGAGATGTTCAGCATCTCTTCTCTGCAATCCATGATTTCCTCCACCCGCCACTCCAGATTGCTCCCAAAGTTAGGGTCCACTGACAGCTTTCCGTACAACAGTCCCAGGCCACCGTAGCCAAAGCCTTCCGTTGGGCTGTCATCCACTATCCAAGGGCATGCTTGGGATACATGTCACCGAAGGGCTCTATAGCTCTCGTCCAACCACATCTCTGCCCAGACCAACTCATGTTGTCTGCTCCTTGTGCTTTTTTCTCCCCCAAAAACAGCACCCGCAATACATACTGCGAACAGTACCTTTCCTGGATGAAGGGGAGAATTTTTTTCCTGGTAGCACTGTTCACGGGCTAACGTTTCCTTCCAGAGATTCCAGTGAACAGAGTCATACAATCCCAGCAGGATCTGCATTGACACTAGTCCCCTGTGCTGTATCCACATTTCTCGCAACCTTCTTCCGAATTCCTCTTCCATGGCGGCTGGTATCTGTACCTCTCCTCTTCTGCTATCCAGACCTTAGAACCCAGTGGAGATTTTGATGTCTCGGACTGCAGGAAGCATTCTTCCACTTGCCACCAAGTGGGACGGAACTGTCCCACACTCTGCTTGAGTACTTCCGCCAGTATACTCCTTCTTCCAGTCTGAACACAGACATCAGACACTATAGCCGCCTATTGCAACCAAGAACTAGGCAGTACTCATTTTAGCTGCACAAACTGGAACTGTTTATTGAACAAACTTACACAGAATATGTATTCCCCAGGAGAACAGTCCCCTCCTAATTATATTACCATAACAATACAAACTGTAACTGGAAACATAATAACATGAGCTAATTAACTAGCCATTTGGACAATGTTGTGAATAATCAGATATTCCTACTTTAGGTCAGACTTGAGTTCCCTAAGTACAATACACATTATTATAAATGTAAACACATTCTCCAATTGTTTGCTAGCAGACAATAGGTGAGTTAATCAGCACAAATAACAATACAAACAGTGATCTCCCCCCCTCCTCAGACTAGTAGGCATCAGACTATAGCAGGAGACCTACTTACAATAAACACATTAAGGCAGGGGGCCCCAGTGGTTTAAGCGGAATACATTAGCATCTACAGTCATTGCTGGTTTGAGGCATACAGGCCCCCAAATATGGTTATGGAACCTCCAGTTCCCAGAGTCTGTATGTTTTGGGGAGACATGAACTTGAATCAGAAAAAAGACCACTCTACGAATCCCCCAGGCATACACATTCCAAAGAGTAGAGTTCTCTTAAATGCCAGGGCCCATAGTCAGTGGGTAAGAGGCTCGCTCCCTGTCCTCTCCAAAAGCTCCTGTCCCGACTAGGTCTATCACAATATATAAGTGAACAGAGCCCTGTTCTATCTCTCTCCACACTGATATCCCACTACAAATGGCCACTTTTAAAAGAAGATATTTATAGTGTGGGGTAGGACTAAGAGCAATGAGCCATGATTGGATCATTTCTTTCTCCAATCATGGCTCTGACAGTACTATGTGCCCTGATTGTGCAAAGCTTTCATTGCTTCAGCCAGCCAGTGCAGTCCATTGCATTGTGCGGTGGCGCAGTGCATTGTGGTCATTCAGCGGGCCAAACAAACGGTCGAACACCCTGATAGTTCGGGTGTTCTTCTAACTCATGCTCAGGCCAAACCGTTGGCCCATCCCTATGCTCTACCAACAATCTAAGGAAAAACTGGTGGCCCTAGGTGATACATATATGTTGGTACCAATCTTAGTGTATCCATACAATCAGCAGTGTTGAAGACTACACCAGTGTACTGGGAGTATACCAATAGGGTTGGTAATAAAAGGGTAAATGAATACCAACTGCAGCTAGACCAATATGGGTAGATGTACTCACTGACTAAAGGCTTACCAAAAAAGCAAAAGGGAGTGCAAAGCTGGGTACAGACGCGTGAGAATAAGTGACGTACCAATGTTGACAGGAATGAGCATGAAGGTACTGAAGAAAATGGACCAGATTGGCCACATACATTATGTGAGGGTCTGGACGTCTATCGCTACATTCAGGCCCCTTGGTGTTACAGTGTATCCAGAATGTCTCTGTATAATATGTGTCTGAAAATGTAATTTTTAGACACACAATAATTGGGTGGGATTGATATTTTTTTTTCTAAATTAATTTGTTTGTGTTTTTATATTCTCATCTGTACTTCTCCTGAGGAAGCGAGTTTTGTATCTTGCGAAACGCGTAGAGAAAGAATGGCACAGGCTGCCTAGGATTGTTGAAATGTTTATACATTAACACACGTCCTATGTATGTATTTTATATTGTTGGATCCTTTTGGCAATTTATTATGATATGGTTTTAAATGTATGTGATGTCATTTGTTTCAAATAATAATTTTTTTGTGTTTTTAACCACTTAAGCCCCAGGAGATTTTACCCCCTTCCTGACCAGGCCCTATTTTGCGATTCGGCACTGCGTGACTTAAACGGACAATTGCGCGGTCGTGCGACGCTGTACCTAAACAAATTTGATGTCCTTTTTTTCCCACAAACAGAGCTTTCTTTTGGTGGTATTTTATCACCTGTGCGATTTTTTGATCATGCGCTATAAACAAAAAAAGAGCGACAATTTTGCAAAAATAACAATATTTTTCACATTTTTTTTAATGAAGTTCCCAAAAAGAAATTTAAAAATCAAAATTTTTTAACATTTTTGGCCAATTTGTTTTCTGCTACATATGTTTGGTAAAAAATCGCAATAAGTGTATTTTGATTGGTTTGCGCAAAAGTTATTGCGTTTACTAACTAAGGGAAAGATTTTTGTCATTTTTGTTGTTTTTTTTTTTAACGAGTAATGGCGTCGATCTGCGTTTTTTTTGAGGGACTGCGACATTGCGACGGACAGATTGAACCCTTGACTGACATTCTTGACACTTTTGGGGGTACCAGTGACATTACTACAGTAATCAGTGCTATACATATGCACTGTTACTGTAAAAATGACACTGGCATGGAAGGGGTTAACTTTAGTAGAGATGTAGTGGCTAAGTGTGTCCCTAGGGGCATGCTTCTTACTGTGCAGGGATGTGGCTTTTCATGTAACAGCAGAGATCTACGATCCTACATAGCAGGACCGTATGATCTCTGCTGTTACACAAGGGAGAATGACAGGCGGCTTTGTTTACATTAGCCGCCTGCCTTTCTCCCTCTGTAACTGACGATGGCGAGTGACCGGCGGACATTGGGTCCGCCGGTCACTCGCGCGGAGGTGTCCGTGAATGAGTGGGGGTGGGAGCGCGCCTCCGGCGGCGCGCGCTCGCCCCCTATTGGCTCACAGGCGAGTGATGTACCCATAAGTCACTTTGCCTGCACGGGGCTGACCGCTGCAGTATATGTACTTGCGGCGGTCGGCAAGCGGTTAATTTGTTAGTTGTGTCTCATTGAAAGTCCCCTGGGCTATGATTTTTGTTGGTGATTATTGTTATTTTTTGTGTGCGGACTCTGTTAGGTGCAATGTAACCCCTCAAATTGTTGGGTCTAAGAAAAAATGACATGCGGACACTCAGGGATAACATTGGTGAGGCAAGAGTCACAGTGGAAAATACAAAAATGTACCCCCTGGGCAGTTTTGCAGGCTCCAAAGGATTTGCACTCATTTGTTGGATTATGACGAGCAAAGCGACTTATTGAAAAAAAAAATTTGGAGAAAGGGTATGATCAGGCTACCATAGATAATGCATATGTGAAATACCGTCAGATGTATACAGAGGCAGCTGTTAGCGCAGCACAAATACGTTATTCATTTGCTATTGGATACCAGCTGATAAGCCTAAACCTCAGATTTACATGTGACAGACTCAAAAGTGCATTTAGTTTGTAAAAGAAAATGTACATCAATGATTACAAAGTAGCAAAATACCCATAAAAAGAAAAGAGAAGGCGCCTGGCCCTTTAAATAAAAGATTGTTGAACCTGCTGCCCTTTTAATTGTAATAAAACAATAAATAGGTATATATCATAGGTAAAAAGGCGCTGGTAATCTTAATATATCACGTGTTATAAAAATTAATAGGTGATTTAAAGTGTAATATATGTGATTAAAAATTGCTACAAATATATATATGATCTACTATTGGTGCAATTAGCAAAGAAAAGTGCATACCAGTGCAATTTCAATTCAGAAGTGTTTGTGCTTCTCAAAGTAAATTAATCCACAAAGGTGTGGATCAGTGAACCAATAAATAGATATATAAAGAATTCCATACAAAAATCACATAAGAATATATAAAAATATAAATATATAAATGTGCTCCAAGTAGTGTTTAAAAGTCCAGGCAATAGCATGCAATCAAAATTGTGCTTGGTGGATTCTTATTAATCCCTTCACAGTGCTCCAGGTGCTGGGATGTGACAACCGTCAATTAAGAAGTGCTTGTGCTTCTCAAAGTAAATTAATCCACAAAGGTGTGGATCAGTGAACCAATAAATAAATATATAAAGAATTCCATACAAAAATCACATAAGGATATATAAAAAAAATCACATAAGAATATATAAAAAAGTATAAATATATAAATGTGCTCCAAGTAGTGTTTAAAAGTCCAAGCAATAGCATGCAATCAAAATTGTGCTTGGTGAATTCTTATTAATCCATTCACAGTGCTCCAGGTGCTGGGATGTGACAACCGTGGCCTCTTACCAGCTAGCAGCAGGTCACAAGGACCCCCAACGCCTGTGATCCCTTTATTGGGTGGATCAGACCTCTCCTCGATTGCTTGGATCTCTGGCTCCTATATTACTCGAGTTGGACCATGTAGTCCCCCCATACACATAAAGATATAGAAGAACAAATAGCCTCCAATAGTGAAATACTGTTTTATTCTCCAAAAAACATACACTATAAGGTGACAATTAGCCTCTTACTATTTGTTGTGCCCTCCTGGCACTGGGCAATTCGGCAGTACAAAATCGTTTTTTTTTTTTTTTTTTTTTGTACTGCCGAATTGCCCAGTGCCAGGAGGGCACAACAAATAGTAAGAGGCTAATTGTCAAAATACCCATAAATGAAGACAAATGTGTCACACTAAGTGATCAAAGAAATCAATGTGACTGATGAAGGGGAAGAGAAAAAAATGTATATTAATAATAATAATAATAAGTCAAAAACATTTAAAAAAACCTGATGAAGTCACGTGGGCGTGACGATATGCATCGGGACTGAACGTTAGGCAAACCGGAAGTGCCGTTGGAGGACAAGCTCGCTTGTCATCATCGTGGATGATGTGTTTATGTCACAAATTCTAAAACTGGCAGTGACAAGGCCTTGGGTTCTTACACTGCGTCCGGACCTTCTCTCTCAGGGTTCGATATTCCACCCTGCTTTACAGTCTCTAAATTTGACGGCTTGGCTATTGAAGCATTAATTTTGAAAGAGCGGGGTATATCTGGCCCTGCAGTTTTTACCCTGAAAAATGTCTCTAGAGGCATTTATTACAGAGTCTGGAAATCTTACATTGCCTGGTGTGAGGCCAGGAAATGGCATCCCCGCATATATATTATCGGGAGAATTCTAGCACTCCTGCAAGTAGGGGTGAATATGAAATAAGCCCTGAGCACTATTAAGGGTAAAAATTTCAGCCTTGTCCGTTTTTTCCAGAAAACCTTCATTCAAGGGATGTTACGTATGCTTCCCCCAGTGGAGCCACCATTGTGTCCTTGGGATCTAAATTTGGTGCTGGCAGCTTTACAAAAACAGCCTTTTGAGCCTTTGGGGTATATTCCCCTGGTTCTTTTGAGAAGAAAACTTTTGCGATAACTTCAGCCAGAAAAGTATTCGAACTAGCAGCTCTTTCTTGTAAAGACCCATTCTTGATTTTACATCAATATAGGGTGATTTTACGTCCACACCCAGGTTTTTTGCCCAAGGTGGTGTCTGCCTTTCTTTTGAATCAGGATATTATACTGCCTTCCTTTTTTCCAGATCCTCAAACAGAGGAGAAAAAGTTATTACATTCTCTTGATGTAGTACGTACACTTAAGATTTATTTGAGAAGATTGGCTCAGATTCCTAAGACCGATTTTTTGTCCGTGCTGCCAGAAGGACTCGGGAAAGGGCAAGCAGCTTCTAAGTCTATGATTTCTCATTAGATTCACCAGGTTATTATCCAGGCGTATGGTTTGAAAGGGAAGGTTCCACCTTTTCCTGTAAAGGCACACTCTACCAGCAGAGTAGGTTCCTCTTGGGCAGTTTGCCATTGAGCTTCTGTGACTCAGATTCGCAAAGCTGCGACTTGGTCATCAGTGGATAAGTTCACTCGTTTCTATCGAGTGGATGTTAGGACCCAGGAGTAGTATGCATTTGGCCGCAGTGTTCTGCAGGCAGCTGTGTAGATTTTTCGTGGTCTGATGGCGGTATTTATGGTGTCCCCCTCCCCTCAGACTCAATGTTGTGGGACGTCCCATATGGTAATGAATATGGCTCTGTGTCCTGTGATGTATGAAAAAGAAATATGGATTTTTTACTACAGGTTGCCTGTAAAATCCATTTTTTGGAGTACATCACGGAACACAGAGTTACCTCCTCTCTTGTATGAGGCCCTTTATTGCTTGCTAAAAAACTGAGGTACTTCCTGTGTAGGAGGGATTATATAGGGGGACTTCCTTTTCAGATTGATTATATAGGGGGACTTCCTTTTCAGATTGGTTGCCAGTGTCCATTCACCTGAAGGTGGCGTATAACCCATATGGTAATGAATATGGCTCTGTGTCCTGTGATGTACTCTAAGAAATGGATTTTACAGGAAAGCTGTAGTAAAAAATCCATATTTTCAATAAGTCACTCTGCTCGCCATAATCCAACAGACGAGTGCAAGTCCTTTGGAGCTGGCAAAACTGCCGAAGGGGTACGTTTTTGATTCATCTAGGGTGATGGTGACTTCGAACATGGAGAGATAAATTCCATGCTGATGGCTTAAAATGTGTGTGGGATACAACCCATTGATCATCATGCACCATCAGCTCCAGGTCCAGAAATATCTACTTCTGACTGTCCAATATTTGAGTGTTCCAGAATCCAGAAACGATTTCAGCTGGCACCACCATCCCAAATGTTTAAAATGTCTTTCATGAAACGAGCATATAGGACCAGATTCACCCCAAATGGATTATTGGACCAGCTATGGAACTGCTTCCAATATCCCATGAAGAGGTTGGCATAACTAGGGCCGAACCTGGCCCCCATAGCTGTGCCCTTGATTTATCTGTAGTACTCATCCTGAAACTCAAAATAGTTGTCTGTCTAGGGTATATTCAGGGCTGCGCACAATAAAGGATGCCTGCTTGGGATGTAGGTGATTTTCACGTGCCAAAAAATATTGTAGAGCCTGTAGTCCGAACTGATCTTGTACAGAGGCATATAGATAGGCCACATCCAATTATAACCATCGGTAGCCTGTCTGCCATTGGTACTGGGTTAAAATATCAAGCATGTGGCCCAAATCACGGACACAGGAGGGGAGGTCCACCACCAATTCCTGAAGGAAATTGTCAGTGTAGTTCCTTATTGGGCTAGTAAGGCTGTCAATGCCGGAAATAATAGGTCTTCCCGGAGGATTGGTGGTGTCCTTGTGGATTTTTGGAATATGGTAAAGAAACAGTGTAAGTGGATATGGACGGAACAAAGATTGCCATTCCAGCTTGGATAAGACCCCATCCTTCAGAGATTCATCCAATAGAGACAGGCTTAAATTGTTTTTTTTTTTTCATTGAATTACTTTTATATATATATATATATATATATATATATATATATATATATATATTTTTTTTTATTAATAACAATTTTTGTATGTGTTAATTTATCATCCACAGGTACCAGAGAGGACACTCTGGACCCGGGCCTCTGTTTTTTCCACAGTGGGTGGGCGGATCGGTACATCCGCTCCCGCCTCTCCACTGGCTTGGACCACAACATAATGGTAGTGGCCCTATCAGGGCCCGGAAGCAGAAAACATGTCATTACAATCCGGGCCCACAGGCACCCCGGGTTTCACATGGGGTGTTGTTTTGTGATCCAGCGGCCATTTTGTGTCCCAGCAGTCATTATGATGACACACAAGTAGTGATGTCGCGAACATAAAATGTAATGTTCGCGAACGGCGAACGCGAACTTCCGCAAATGTTCGCGAACCTGCGAACATTGCGAACCGCCATAGACTTTAATAGGCAGGCAAATTTTAAAACCCACAGGGACTCTTTCTGGCCACAATAGTGATGGAAAAGTTGTTTCAAGGGGACTAACGCCTGGACTGTGGCATGCCGGAGGGGGATCCATGGCAAAACTCCCATGGAAAATTACGTAGTTGACACAGAGTCTGGTTTTAATCCATAAAGGGCATAAATCACCTAACATTCCTTAATTGTTTGGAATAACGTGCTTTAAAACATCCAGTGTGTGTATACGATCAGGTATGATGTTGTATTGATCAGGTAGTGTAAGGGTTACACAGCTTCACAGTGACAGACCAAACTCTGACAGACCAAACTCCCCGTTTAACGCACCGCAAACATCCGCAAACAGACCAGAACAGACCAAAATGGGACAGGAACTGGGCTTTAAGGGTTAGGTTTAGGGTTATGGTGAGATACTTAGGGTTAGAGTTAGTAACCCTACCCCTACGCCTCTAACCCTAACCCTCTAACCCTAAGCACTAAAAATATCCCTAACCCTAGCCCTAACACTAGCCCTAACCCTAATTCAAATTTTTTTTTTCTGGGTCTGGACATGCTACAGAGCTGAAACTTCACAGGTACACTTTTTAGACCCACCAGACACTAAATCCAAAGACATTTTTTTATTTTTTTTTAATTTTTCCAATAATTGGCTCTCTATCAAAAAATGACAATTTTTAAGAACTTTTTTGTGTGATTTAGTGTCTGGGGGGTCTAAAAAGTGTACCTGTGAAGTTTCAGCTCTGTAGTATGTCCAGAACCAGAAAAAAAGATCATTTATCAGTAGAGCAGGGATGGTGGGACCCTCCTTTTACACCTATATGATCTTTTTTTTTCTGGTTCTGGGCATGCTACAGAGCTGAAACTTCACAGGTACACTTTTTAGACCCCCTCCCCCCGACACTAATCCCAAAAAAGTCATGCCTGCCTCCAAAAATGCCTGATAAATATATAGAAAAAAAAAAAAATAAAAGCAGACTGAAATACCAGCCCTAAAAAGGGCTTTTTGGGGTGCTGTCAGGATGCTGTCCTTACAGCAGGAGTGGACACAGAACACTGGCCTAGCTAATGATTTCCCTATCAATTCAGCAGCAACAGCAGCCCTCTCCCTGCTCTAACTAACTCTGCAGCTTCAGAATGAATCTAAGATGGATGCTGCCCTTGCTTTTTTATAGGAGGTGGGAGGGTCTGGGAGGGAGGGTATGCTGATTGGCTGGAATGTGTCTGCTGACTGTGAGGTACAGGGTCAAAGTTTGCTCAATGATGATGTATAGGCGGCGGACCGAACATCGCATATGTTCGCCCGCCGAGGCGACCGCGAACATGCGAAGTTCGCCGGGAACTGTTCGCCAGCGAACAGTTCGGGACATCTCTACACACAAGGTGAGTTTTCATCCATATCAGTATTCTTATCAGCATTAATACTAATATTATTTGCATATGCTCTCACATATATAGTATACCTTAATGACAGTGAACCTGGATGGTTCCTTATATATACTATAATACAATGTATATTTTATTTTTATTTTCTCTATACACAATTATTACATTTGTATTTATATTCATATAAAACTGGCAATTTATATGACTAATTACCAATAATGCCAGAACAGTCATTGTGGTGTTTAAATAGAAAACTCTCAAAGCTGTGCTCAAAATATTCAGGCAGAGGACAAAGGACTAGTTACTAATGTTGCCCATGGCCATCATGCAGCTGATCTTTTCACATTTTTGATTTGCCAAGCCATGTTCTGCCTCTGTGTGAAGGTGGTCATCTTGACAGAGGCAGGGCTTTGCTTAATCTTGTCAAAAGCACTACCAGGGAGAAAAGTGAACAAAACAGTGGAACTGATTTACTAAAACTGGAGAGTGCAAAATCTTGAGCAGCTGCATAGAAACCAATTAGCTAGAAGCTGATTGGCTACCATTCCCAGATGCACCAGATCCAGTTTTAGTAAATCAGCCTCAGTAGTAACAACATCGCCACATCTCACTCCAGATCTTCAGAGACTAACAGTCAGAGCCAGCAGTCCCTCATACTGCAGATATACCGCTATGAGGCTGGCAGCACAGGAATGCCTAGACATCCTCACATACTGGAAAGTGCACTGCTAGTTTTCAGGAATTCAAGACAAAAGGTGTATTTTGTTTATTCTTCACTTTTTGAGTAGAGATCAACTTTAAGGGATATACGGTATTAAACTTGATCCAGAATGCCTGTTCTGCCTTTTATACTAGAAAAATACACCATTTCCTTTTAAATCCTTCTATTGTCTGGCATACGTAAAAACAAACTTTCATTTTGTAGCATATAACTCTTACATAAGTCAGAGAGAATAAGAAAATAAATGAATACATTACACTCTTTAAAAACATAGAATCAGCAGTTAAACTGCCACATATGCATAAGCTGATTTTATAGTGGCTGTTTATTTTTAGCTCTGCAGAAGATGAAGATCTAACAACTTAAAAAATAACAAAATATATAATTATATGCATATGTGCTAAAAACCAAATAAACCATATGCAAGTGACATATTCCAGTCTCTATCAGACCCTAATAAAATGAAAAGAAGGTAAATTGAGTTCCAACTAAAATAAAGAAAGAAGATAGTAAAGGAATAGTCATTGTTGATTATGGTGAATACTATGGTAAACCAAGAATACAGAATTTCCCCCGAAAATAACAGCTACCCTGAAAATAAGACCTAGCATGATTTTCAGGATACTTATAGTATAAGCCCTACCCCAAAGATAAGCCCAAGTTAAATTGGTTGTAAAGTCATAAGAAATCCTGTAATTGGCTCTGTTACAGGATTATATAATGTGCAATGTGTGTGTTTGTGTAAAATGATTGTGCAAAATACCTTATTTACACCGTTGTGTGCTTACGTGACCTCCTGCTGTTCTTCTTCTCTCCTGACGTCAGCGGGGGGATCTTGCTGCGATCCCTCTGCAGTGTTTGGAGCAGGAAAGAGTTTCGGTGGTTGACATGAATGCCCAGCGCACAGATTGCACGTTATATAATCCTGTAAAAGAGCGCATTACAGGATTTCTTAATGCTAATGCTACAGACTCCTGAGCTGGCCGGCAGGTAGAGAGGGGAAGAGAAGACAGGAGGACACAGGAACTGTCAGGATCAACCAGGCAAATAAGACAACCCCTGAAAATAAACCCTAATGCATCTTTTGTAGCCAAAATTAATATAAGACCTAGTATTATTTTCAGGGCAACACGGTATAAATATCTACAACACCGACTATTTATACCAGGTCATTGGTACAACCTTCCTATACTCCAAAAATAGGAACTAGTGGAGAGGTTGCAGAGATCTTAATTAATATCTGTGTAGCACCCCCCTCCCCCCGACCCCTGGGAGCATGGTGGTACCCCCAGAGAAAGGGGTGGGTTAACATTTCACCTCAGGGTAAAGGCTACTTAGGCAATAGTGGGATGTGAACAGATGGGCGCCAGTCACTTTAAGATGCAAATCAAAAAGAGGTTTATTGCTCAGACAAAAAACTCAAGGGAGAGAGGGATATGGCATGGAACAAAAGTACTCTGCATTCCGTGATTGTAGCTCCTGATTGTAAAACACTTGTTAAATCAGCAGCCAACACCCTAAGGAGAAGACTCCATACTCCAGTGAGGTCTGTGCTTTTTAGGCCCCTCAAGACATCTGGGGGTCCTCCATGGCTCCTCAATCCCCAGGCTTCACAGGCTAGGCCCCAAATCCAGGTCTCTGTCCAACCACATAATCACCTCCTCAGCAAGCAGGCCTAAGAGGTTTCAGCAGTACGGCACACCCCTTCCCTAGGCAGAAGGTCGAGGGCAGAACAATATATAATGTAGAAGAGCTGCTTCCAAATACAACCACTGTATCATACTTTCTATCTCCAACAGAAAGACAGATATATGAAAGTGTTAGTAGTCAGACATTTCAATATGATTCAAGCCTGCTTTGGAAGCTTGAATCTGATTGGGAAAGAGGAGATTGATCTAAGAGTACAGCACGTTTAAAGTGGTTCTTAAGCCAGAAGGTTTTTTACCTTAATGTTTTACCTGCATTAAGGTAAAAATAACCCACTGCTCGTTCCTGGCTCCCCCCCCCTCCTTCCTAGACACTTACCAGAGTCCTCTCTCGATCTAGTGCTGTCCCAACTGCAGCACCACTGCTCTCCCTTCCTCTTCTTAAAAGAGACTCTAAGAGCAGCAGGAACCATAGACTCCTACTTCTGTAAGTCAAATCCTGTAAGGAGGGAACAGAGGGCCTGGCTGAGTCATGCTGTGTGTGTCTGTGGACGTACATACCATGACTCCGGAGTGCGTCCACACTGGTGCCCCCATAGTACATGGTTTGCTATAGGAGCATATACAAGAAGAAGGAACAGGAAGCTCAGGAGGGGGTCTTCATAAGGGGAGGTAAGGGACCGCTTTGTACAATATCATTAAAGGAAAAAAATGTTATCTTTTATTATCACTTTAGGTGGTGCAGCAGATTCTAATGCAAATTGACCCATGCACCCCTCATGTAGGGAGCTCTCTGGAATGTGGGTGCTGTGGAGAGGTTAAATGGTCCTTTTTTATGTATCAGGTTATGTTTAAGGGCTGATTTACATCCACAAATTGCGCCACCATGTGCAGTACGTTCACACGTGTTAATACGTTACAAGCATTGACCCTTTGCAGCGACATTCATTTTGAATGGCACCCCAATGCACTAAGGCACATGTGTCAAACACAAGGCCTGTGGGTTGAATTCAGCCCGCCATGCCATTTCATGTGACCCTCACACCTTTCCTGCAGTTGTGACACCTCCATCATCTTAGCCCCCACCTTGACTCAGCAGTCAGCTGCAGAGAGGAAGACAGATCTCCTCCCCAAGATCCTGTGCTTCTCTGTGCAGCCAACGGAGGAGCTCATCTCTGCCCCCCTTGCTGCTTTAGTAGCTGGCATCAGAGAGGACAGAACTCTTCCTTCAGATCCTGTGCCTCACTGCACAGCTGCAGCACCCCCTCATCTCTTCCTCCCCTGGTCTCAGCATTCAGCAGACTCTGGAAGTTGACTCCAGCCCTCCTCTGGTCCTCATCCAAACCCCCCACACTTTATACTTGCCATCTCTGCTCCCACCTTCTTCCCAGCGGCAGCACAAGGTAAGGGGGGTTGCACTTAGATATAAAAGAGGGTGGGAGCCTCTTAACTTCTGATGGTGGGGGGCTCTTGACATCTGATGTAAGGTGGGCATCTGCTTATAATTAATATGAGAATAATACAATTCTATGCTAGTCGAAAAGGAGAGTGGCAAAATGCCGGAATCATCTCAAGAAACTTTACTGAGACTGCTCAGACAGAACACCATGGCAGAACCATGTTCTATCTGAGCAGTCTACGATAAAGTTTCTTGTGGATGATGCCAGTGGTGTGCCACCCTCCTTTTCAGACTTGCATCATTTGCTACAGGAGTGTGAGTGGGCTTACAGATAAAACTGTCCCTTTGAGGGCAACCATACTGCTGATACGGTCATTGATGCAGTCCTTGATGGATTTTGACTCCCCTACACTAAGGTAACACACGTGTTACATCTTGCTGTATTGCAGCAAAATTTTGTGACATTGTGGCAACTTTTGAGTTTCAGAAGCCCATTGATTTCAAGAGGCTGCCTTAATGCAAAACATGTTTAATAACATGGGACATAATGTGTTACTATGTGTTACTAATGTGCACTACCATATCAAACAAATGTAAATGGATCCTAAGTGCTAGGGGGCTAATTTTAGTGCCCCCTTCACACTTTTGTTATTTATTTTATATGGCTGGCCACACAGCATAATGCCCCAAAAAATGCACCCGTGCCTTTTTTTCCCACAATGCATGCTAGCACATTATTGGGTATTGTGGTGCATTGTACAGGTTCGGTAGGTCAGGTTAGGTAGGTTAATTCAAAATAAATGGCACTGCCACACACCAATCTTAAGGTTCAGGTAGCGGGAAGGTTGAGTGTTATGGACTATTTCACAGATACATATAGATTTGAGGTTAGAGTCAATAAGGGAATTGTTTTATTTTGATATGTTTGGGTTGGTAAGTGTGCCTTACTAAAAACTGTAGTGGTGTACTGGTCCTGGTGCCAAAAAGTAATGTCCCCTTTGTGGGAGGTGCACCGGGGATCAAGAGTAATTATGCCACTGCTGTGAATTAATAGAGCAAGCAGCTGCCTTCAAAGTATCTCAAACCATTGGGAGACCGTGGCATTCTGCTTTGGATGGAGATATGTGTGGTCACAGATTTGCAAGAAAGAACGACTTTTTTTTGTATATCTGAGTTATTTCCCTGCAAGAAAGGTTTTCTTGATGTGAACTTGGAGCTGTACTAACCACAGTTGTTGTATTGCTCTGGACAAGCTGCCTATGGTCTGTAAAGCTGGTTTTGGTTTTTCTAATGCTGGAGGCAAAATAAATTTGGTTATCGGCAATTTGAAACCTGAACCTGTGTGGAATTTTTCAACATATACATAAAAAGCCCACTTGAGATTATCTACCTCATGAGATGGAAAAAGCAAAGCTGCTGTCATCATACCTTTTATTTTGTTAAAACCTGCCAACATAATATATTTTTATTATTATTGCACAGTAATAACATTTGCATCCTTGAAATTGCAAAAACAGATGCTATAGATGGCAGAAAGAAAGGAATGATGGGTGAGCCTTGCCAATCACACCATACTGGTTTTTATGTCTGTTTGTTTTTTTTTTTTTATGCCACACTGAACAATGTTACGTATCATATATAGCTTATTTATTGGAAAGGGCATTAATTAACATGAATTAAAACAGTTATTCACTTTTAAAATTTTTCAAAATGCTATTTATTTTAAAACATACCCATAGTATGTTTATTACTGGTATACCCCAATGTTATGTAGATAAATTACAAAATGTTTTCGTAGTATACTTCAGTGTTTTGTAGACATATTACAATATGTTTTATTGGTATAGCTCAGTATTATGTAGACATAATACAATATGTTTTATTGGTATATAGTTCAAACTTGTTTAGACATAATAGGGGGAATTCTATAAAGCCGCTATGCCACTTTTCGGTAACATGTTGGACCTACAGTGGGGAAAATAATTATTTGATCCCCAGCAGATTTTGTAAATTTGCCCACTTACCATGAAATTAAGGGTCTATCATTTTTATCATAGGTGTATTTTAACCACTTAAGACCCGGAAGGTTGTGCCCCCTAATGACCAGGCCATGTTTTTCACTGGCACTGCGTGACTTTAACTAGTAATTGTGCAGTCATGCAATGCTGTATCCAAACTAAATTGATGTCCTTTTTTTCCCACAAATAGAGCTTTCTTTTGGTGGTATTTGATCACCATTTGGTTTTTTATCTTTTGCGATATCAACAAAAAAAGACTGAAACTTTTGAGAAAAAATTAAATTTTCCAATAAACTACATTTTTGGCATTTTGAGTATTTTGCAGATCTCGCTTTTTGTCACAAAGTTTTGAAAATTGAAAAAAGAAAAAAAAATACATTTTTATTTATTCATTTTTCAAAATAAATGAGAGCTGCAAAATACTCACAATGCATCTTAGAAAATGCCTTGGAATGTCTACTTTCCGAAAAGGGGTCATTTAGGGGGGTTTGTGTTATATTGGCATTTCATTCCTCCGAAACAGTGACAGGTAGTGAGGAAGTAAAATGAGCAATTTACGCCCTTAGAAAGCCTGAAGGTGGTGATTGGTTTTCGGGGGCCTGTACTCAGCTAGACTGCCAAAGTCTCACACATGTGGTATCCCCGTACTCAGGAGAAGCAGCAGAATGTATTTTGGGGTGTAATTCCACATTATTCCATGGCATGTGTAATCAAAATATATCATTTAGTGACAACTTTGTGTAAAAAAAAATATATATATAAAATATTCCATGGACTCAACATGCCTCTCAGCAAATAGCTTGGGGTGTCTACTTTCCAAAAAGGCATCATTTGGGGGGTGTTTGAATTGTCCTGGCATTTTATTCCCAATATTAGAAACTTATGCTACACCCACTCTTCTAACCATTTGAAGATTACGCCTTTTCTGACACTTTTTTTTGCATGAACAAAATAAAAATTTCCATAAAAATTACTTTGAAACCCCAAACACGACATATATTTTAAAGCAGAGGCCCTACAGAATAAAATGGTGGGTGTTGCCTTTTTTTTTTTTTTTTTTGTCACACGGTATTTGCGCAATTTTACAAAGGCAATTTTTTGGGGGAAAAAAAAACTTTTTTGAAATGTAATGGACAAATACACAATATATTGCCAAATTGTTTGGTACACTATAAAACATGATCTTTTGCTGAGTACATAGATACCAAACTTAACATGCTTTAAAAACATGCATGTGCAGCAGCAACAAGCTATGTACATTTTTAAAAGTCTTTAAAAGCCTTTACAGGTTACCACTTTAGATTTATAGAGGAGGTCTACTGCTAGAATTACTGCCCTTGATCTGACGTTCGTGGTAAAAACTCACATGCATGGCGCATTTGCTGTTTACATATGACATGAGACTGATGCTTGCATTCGCCTTTGCGCACAAACACGGAGGAGGGGGACAGGGGTTTTTTGATTTTTAAAAAAAATGTTATTATTATTTTTTTTTAAACATTTTTATTGTTATCACAGGGAATGTAAATAGCCCCTATGATAGCAATAAACAGTGACAGATACTCTTTTTAAAAAAAAAATTGGGGTCTATTAGACTCTGGATCTCTCCTCTGCCCTTAACCACTTGCTGACCACCCCATGCAGCACGGCTGCGCATAATCATGTACATGTAGGTGATTATGTGCACAAGGTTTTAGCGCCACTCGCGCGCCACCAGAGCCACGCTCCCGCTGTGATGAGGCACAGCGGGAGCCAGACCGCAGGAGGAGTGGGCTTGATCTTCAAAGATACTCACAGGAGAACCGCCTGCCTATGTAAACAAAGCAGGCGGCTCTGTCAGACAGGCACACAGAGATCATGTGATTAAGCTTAGCTGAAACACCGATCTCTGTGTGCCTGTCACAGAGCCCTTCCCCCCACAGTTAGCAAGCACATTTAGGCTTACATTTAACCCCTTGACTTTTGCACAAACCAATTCAAATACGCTTTTTGGGATTTTTTAAAAAAATTTTATTGGGAATGTTTTATAGCAGAAAGTAAAAAAATATGGTGTTTTTCTTTTCAGAATTGTCGCTCTTTTTTTTGTTTATAGCTCAAAATCTAAAAACTTCAGAGGTGATCAAATACCACCAAAAGAAAGCTCTATTTGTGGGAAAAAAAAGAGCATCAATTGTATTTGGGTACAGCGTCGCACCACCGTGCAATTGTTAGTTAAAGTAACGCAGTGATGACTCACAAAAAATGGTCTGGTCATTAAGGGGATAAAACCGTCCAGAGCTGAAGTGGTTAAAGCATCTGACCACACCAAGATCGTTGCAATAAGATGCTTTCCCATTTTAAAAATGGCGCTGTTTATATCCGGTGAAACTGAAGTGATAAAATGCTCGTAGCTTCTGGTATCTTAGACCATAGAGATGATTGGAGCCATTCTGGTCTCCGATCAGCTCTATGGTCTGCTGACGGAATCACTGGCTGCATTCTCGGGTTACCCGGTGGGACAGGAGAGTCCCCTCTTACTGCTTGTAAAAGCAGTCTAGCTGCTAATTAGCCACTAGGATTGCTTTTACATGAAAGCCGACTGCCGGCTGTAAAAATTGATACCAAGATGATGCCTAAACCTGCAGGCATCATCCCAGTATGACCACTCAAAGTCCAGTGACGTACCTGTACGTTGCTGGTTCTTGTTAGGCATATATTGTAAGGTACTTTTTTTATGCAGCCTGTGGCCTGAACGAAAAAAGAGAACCTAACAGATTCCTTCATTCACATAAATCGATGTAGATGAAAAAATCTCTGCCAGGAGGTGTGTGATATGCCCACCATTAGACCTCCCAGCATCCTCCCATGTGTAATGATGGGTATACATGCAATGTTCTTATGGGCTGAACGAAAAAAAAAAAGAACATAACAGATTCCTCCATTCACATCAATCGATGTGGATGAAGAAATCTCTGCCAAGAAAAGTGTAAAAAAACATATGGAGAAGCATAGGGGAGATCCGCCCTCTGTCCCCCTCCTCCCCTCTGCTTCGACATATATGTTTTTTTTTTTAACTGTGGTGGTGAAACCTCCTACAGAGCAGCAATCATTGATTTACGTTAGTGTAACAATTCAGGAGAACTGATGCATTGCTATGGCTGGCTAACTAGAGATTAAAACACAGAATTTGGAAAGTGTGTTGATGAACTGCTGCTACCACCAAATCAATAATAATGTTGGGGTGGTGCGCTATTCTATTAATAAAACTGTGTAGAACTTCCATAAGACCCATAATAGTGTTAATATAAAGTGTATAATAATAGACAAACAAAAGTCCATACGCAAAAGTCCATATAAAGAAAAAAAAATTAATAAAATCCATCAAAAATTGAAAGTGCCAATGGGAACTGTGCACAGTGACTACAAAAAATGTATGTTTGAACAATAAAAACAATAAAAATGCTCTCAAAAAAGGAGTTAAATAAGTGAAAAATAGCAATAAGTTCGTCTCCCAGTGAACATAGTAATACATTTGTGAGTCACTCATACATGCAGTGCTTCCCAGTAAAAAACTTCAATAGTAAATCTGTGCAAGATCCATCCACCTGCTATCCACCATTGAGTGCAATGCACTCTCACATGCAGCACAATGGTATCTCGCAGTGTACAAACAGCCAATCCACAAGGGGGAGTCCAATATCTTCCCTTGAATCCTCCTCTACCCAGAATGGTTAAACTCCATGGGTATGTGTGGACAAAAAGAACGATTTCATCGTGCCGTATGTTTTAAAACACATTTATTGATTAAAAACAACTTCATCCGATACACTCACATTTATAGAAGCTTGTAATCGCATAAAATCCAATATAGTATATTCCCTTCTGGTGAAGAGAGCGGCTTTAGCTCACCAGCTCACTGATACGGGTTGTGGTGACACCAGTGATGTCAGATTTTTTGTATTCACAGTGCACAGTTCGCATCGGCACTTTCGATTTTTGACAGATTTTATTATTTTTTGCAAGTTTTTCTGTATATGGACTTTTGCCTATGGACTTTTGTTTATCTATTACCTCTTGTCAGCTGTGCGATTCGCAAAAGTTAAAGCTGATCTGCGGGGCCGGTGGCCGCAATTGCCGCCGGGCACCCGCAATCAGTCCCTGGGGAGACAGAATTGCGGTCTGCCGTTATAAACGCGGCAGACTGTTTTTCTGTCAGCAATCAACCCAAGGCTTCGGTGTCCCTCCTATTAACCTCCCTGGCGTTATGATTCTGTCAGGAATTACATACCAAAAGCGGTACAATTCTTTTCATGGAAATTTGGCGTTATGTATTATAGGCCTACAATTCTTAGTAATTACTGACTTAAACCTGACCAAAACAAGAGTCTAGTAGACATCCCAGATGTGATAAATTTGAAACACAAACGCATGAATTATAATCGAATCAATAATATAATTTTATTATATAATATATAATATATATAATAAAATTATATTATTGATTAGATTATAATTCATGCGTTAAATATTATATATATATATGTGTGTGTATATAGGTGTATATATATATATATATATATATAAAATTATGTTATTGATTCGATTATAATTCATGCGTTTTATATATATATATATACACACACACACACACATGTATATATGCATATATATATATATATATATATATATATATATATGCGCATATATATAATATAAAATGTGTTTGTGTTTTGTGCAATGTTTTTTTTTTTTTTGAACTTCCCTCCCTAGTTCCGCTCCCATGCAGCATTGCTGCTGCAGGGAACGGAACTAGGAAGTCCTCCTACCGACAGACGAGCAGCGGAGATCTCGGCTGGCGGTCACAGCAATGAGAGCTCATCGCTGGATCGCCAGGATAAGGTAAGACACTCCGCTGCGCTGTCTGCATAGCTCTGCCCATTCACCCCGAGCGTGACTCGGGGATACCGATAATAGCAGGAAATTCCTACCCCGAGTCACGCTCGGGTTTACCGCTAGCGTGGTTAATATATAATATATATAATACAATTATATTATTGATTAGATTATAATTCATGCATTATATATTATATATATGTGTGTGTGTGTGTGTGTATATATATATATATATATATGTAATATATAACGCATGAATTATAATTGAATCAATAATATAATTTTATATATATATATATATATATATATATATATATATATATATGTGTGTGTGTGTGTGTGTGTGCATATATATATATATATATATATATATATATATATATATATATATATATATGCATATATATATATATATATATATATATATATATATATATATATATATATATATGTATATATATATATAATATAAAATGTGTTATGTGTTTGTGTTTTGTGCAACGTTTTTTTTTTTTATTTCCCTCCCTAGTTCCGTTCCCATGCAGCATTGCTGCTGCAGGGAACGGAACTAGGAAGTCATCATACCGACGGAGGACGGAGGAGCGACGGGACTCTCGGCTGGCGGTCACAGCAATGAGAGATCATCGCTGGATCGCCAGGAGAAGGTTAGAGACACCGCTGCGCTCTCTGCACATCTACCCCGAGCGTGACTCGGGCTTACCGCTCCTGATAGAAAAAATCAACCCCGAGTCACGCTCGGGATCACCGCCAGGGAGGTTAAGGAACACAGGCCCCTGTGTTGATTCCATAAGCCCATCCCCCTCACAGCTATGGAAAACACCCCCTAGGCATACATTTAACCCTAGTGTTAACCCCTTCCCTGCCAGTGTCATTAGTACAGTTACAGTGCATATTTTTAGCACTGATTATTGTAGTAATGTCACTGGTCCCCCCCCCCCCCAAAAGTGTAAAGAATGTCAGGAGTCTGATCTGTCTGCCGCAATGTCGCAGTCAAGCTAAAAATCGCTGATCACCACCATTACTAGTAAAAAAAAAAAAAAAATAAATAAAAATTACATAAATCTTTCCCCTAGTTTGTAGACATTTTTACCAAAAATAAGTGGCAGAATATAAATTGCCCTAAAATGATGAAACAATTTGATTTTTTAATTTTTTTTTATTGGGAATGTTATATAGCAGAAAGTAAAAAATATTGTTCTTTTTTAATTGTCGCTCTTTTTTTTTTTTGTTTGTAGCACAAAAAATAAAAATCACAGAGGTTTTCAAATACCATGAAAAGAAAGCTCTACTGGTGGGAAAAAAAGGACATCAATTTTGTTTGGGTACAGGGTGGCACGACTGTGCAATCATCAGTTAAAATAATGCAGTGCCGAATCGCAAAAAATGGCCTGGTCATTAACGGGGTAAAACCTTCCGGGTTATGGGTTTATGGAAGTTCTACATGGTTTTATTATTAGAATAGTGCACCACCCCAACATTGTAATCATTGATTTATGTATATGCTGAAAGCAAACACTGTTGCTGTCAGGATAAACAAATCAGTGCTGCAGCTGATGGGCATACCTGCAAAGCAAACAATGGTTAACTATAAAACACAGTAACAATAAAACATTACAATATAATAGTATACAGTACAGTAAAACAGTAGAATGGCGGTATGTGCAAAGCAAACTATGGTTAACAATGAAAAACAGTAACAATAAAACATTACAATACAATGGTATACAGTATAGAAAAACAGTAGAATGGCGGTATCTGCAAAGCAAACTATGGTTAACAATGAATTTAGGGCCACAGCACCTTCTGGATACAGAAGGGCTGTGATCTCTTTCTTGAATTTTTGGAAGGATTCACCTCTTCCAGATGCTTTGTACAGTACATAAGCGTTCAGCAGAGCCAATTAGGATAAGTATACAGACACTTTTTTGTACCTGCACCTGGCCTTACAGGCAATTAAGTACGGTGCCATCATCTGGTCGTTGAAGTCCACTCCTCCCATGTTAAAGTAGTATTTGTGGACACAGAGGGGCTTCTTTGTTGTAATTTGGACTGTCGTATCTGCATGAATGGAAGACAGAACAAAAGCATTCCTTCCACTTCACTGCAAGCAATTTATTACACTTCAAGCAGGCTCCCCCCCCCCCATCTAAATCAGGAATCTACAAGCTGTTGGGGGAATCCCCGGCGATTAGGTCGCACAGTGCCACATGTGCCAATTCCAGAATCAAAAACGTGACTAAAAAGTGGCACGCTTGTGTAATAATTGTCCACGTATAAATGGTACCCCTTTCCGAATAAAGGTGACACCAAGTCCCAAAAAATCTTCTCCCTATGTAGTCTGGGAAGTTGAGGGGCTCTACCCTTTCCCTCGTAAATCTGGAAACTACATGTATAGCTTGTTGCCTTGTCACAGAGCTTATACATCCTGACCCCATATCTGGCATGCTTGCTGGGGAGAAACTGTTTTAAAACAAGGCGGCCAGAAAATTTAATCAGGGACTCATCAACGCAGACAGCTTGTTATGGCATATACAAAGCTGCAAATTTTTGGTTAAAGTGATTTAGGAGGGACCAAATTTTGTGGAGCAGGTCATATCCAGGGTCTCCCTGAGGACGACAGAGTTCATTGTCATTGAAATGCATGAACAGCAAGATTTGCTCATATCTAGTCCTGGCCATGGCAGCAGAGAACACGAGGCATAAGATGAATTGGGTCAATGGACCAATATGACTGCAACTCCACTCTTTTTAGTAACGCCCATGATGAGGGATGTGCCCAGAAAGGTTTTAAATTCAGAAACAGTTATACGTTTCCATGCACATTCTCTGGCAAGGGTCAAATTTGGGTTTGTGGTGATAAATTGATCGCCATATAAATTGCTTTGGTCCACAATAGATCTGTACAGATTTTCCATGAAGAACAGCTCATAAAAACTAAGGGGAGTAAAATTGGCTGTTTCCACCTGAATTCTGGGTTGGCCAGTGATTGGGGGAAGTATGGGCGCTGCAGAAGTGGTGGGCTCCCAATCAGGATTTGCAAGCGCATCAGGAAGAACACTACGGGCTCTTGGTGGCTGCGGGAACATTGCTTGTGCTAGCCACCGCAACTTTGAAAAAACATATGATACAAATTTTATAAATTGAGTTGTAGTTCAGTGAAAAAAATAAGTATTTGATCCTAAAACAAAACATGACTTAGTACTTGGTGGAGCCACCCTTGTTGGCAAGCACAGAGGTAAGACGTTTCTTTTAGTTAATGACCAGGTTTGTACACATCTCAGGAGGGATTTTGGTCCACTTTTCTTTACAGGTCTTCTCTAAATCCTTGTTGCTTGGTTACTCAAGGTTTCAGCTCCCTCCATACATTTTATATAGGATTAAGGTCTGGAGACTGGCTAGGCCACCCCATGACCCTAATGTGCTTCTTCTTGAGCCACTTCTTTGTTGCCTTGGCGGTATGCTTTGGGTCATTGTCATGCTGAAAGACCCATTCGGGACCCATCTTCAGTGTTCTGGCTGAGAGAAGAAGGTTCTTATCCAACATTTTACAATACATGGCCCCTTCCATTTGCTCCTCAATGCGGCAAAGTCGGTCTTTACCTTTAGCAGAAAAACAGCCCCAAAGCATCATGTTTCCACCTGCGTGCTTGACTGTAGGGATGGTGTTCTTCGGGTCATAGTCAGCATTTTTCTTCTTCCAAACATGGCGAGTCTGCCTCCTCAAAAAGGCACATGTACAGTCATGCCAATGAACATCTAAATGATTCAGAAAAGGATTAGGAGAAAGTGCTGTGGTCAGATGAGACCAAAATTTAGCTCTTTGGCATTAACTCGACTCGCTGTGTTTGGAGGAAGGAAAATGCTGACTTTGACCCTAAGAACACCATCTCTACAGTCAAGCACGTTGAAACATGATGCTTTGGGGCTGTTTCTCTGCTGAAGGTACAGGCCGACTTTGCTGCTTTTAGGGCTCAATGGACGGGACCACGTAAATCTTGGATGAGACCCTTCTTCCCTCAGCCAGAACACTGAAGCTGGGTCATGGATGGGTCTTCAAGCATGACAATGACCCAAAATGTACCACCAAGGCAAAAAGGAGTGACTTAAATAGATACACATTAAGGTCATGGAGTGGCCTAGTCAGTGTCCAGACATTAATCCTATAAAATATATTTAGAGGAAGCTAAAACTTTTAGTTGCCAAGCCACAGCCAAGAAACCTTAAGGAATTAAAGATCTGTAAAGAAGAGTGGACCAAAATCCTTTCTGAGATGTGTGCAAACCTGGCTACCAACTACAAGAAACATCTTACCTCTGTGCTTTCCAACAAGGGTTTCTCCCCAAGTACTAAGTAATTTTTTTTGCTTGGGATCAAATACTTTACTCACTGAACTGCAACCTAATTTATAGCATTTGTTTTATATGTGTTTTTCAGGATTTTTTAATGATATTCTGTCTCTATCATTTAAAATACACCTATGATAAAAATTATAGATTCTAAATTTCCTAAGTGAGCAAACTTACAAAATCTGCCTGCAGGGGATCAATTATTTTTTCCCCACTGTAATTCAAAAAACATCAACAACAGTTTTGGTTCTGACAGCTACCCGTGCAGCAAATTCAGATAGTTCTCATTTGCTCTACATCTACGTTGTGGTGCAACACCTGTGCTAAATCCAAAATAAAATACAGACAGTTTATATCTTACAAAAGTGTCTCAAATGCATTCAAGTGGAGCAGCATGCTCCAAAATCAAGTATAAGTTCTAGACAGGTACATTAATTTGTCACACCACTTTTAGAACACATATGAAGCAATTTACCAAAATCCGTCTGCGCCAGTCTTTATGAATTCCAGATTCACTTACTTTATATGTATTTATTTGTGTTTTTGTTCTAATCTCTTACCAAAGAATTGACAAAAGAACATTTAGTATCATGAAGAAATAATTGGTACTTAGATCAGAAATAGTCACTTTAATGGGCTATAAATAAGTTATAAACATATTTATGCAGTTTACCGTATACAAGAAAATTAAACGTTGGAGAACTGTGCTCTGTCTCTGACAGGGCTGGCCTTTGGGGTGTGCGAGCCGTGCGACCGCACAGGGCGCCATGGGCAACAAGGATGCCGTGCGGCCATCACAGCTCGCATAAGACCAGGTGATTCAGGCTGCACAGCGGGAGGTGAGCGGCGACCGCGGCCTGGACAGGGTCAATACAGGCCGCGGCCGCCGCTTACCTCCCGCTGTGCGGCTGTGCCTCGGTCACCCTACTGATGCAGTGAGGCGAGCTGTGTATCACACACAGCTCAGCCTCCGCTCCGATCCTTCACGCTGATGATCTCTCCTCCCTCCCTGCACTGACGCCAGAGGAGAGATCTTCAGCTCCTCCTCGCCCCGCCCCTTCTCCTCCTCCTCCCGCCCCACCCACACTCCCGGGGATGTGTGGGTGGGAAGTTTGAGGGAAAAAAAAGCTGCAGATACCTGAAGGTAAGTGAGGACTCTCTCCTTTAAAAAATGTAAGGGGGGGCTTTTTGTGGGGAGCTCTGTGTGAGGGGGCTTTGTGATGTAAGGGGGGGCTCTCTGATGTGGGGGGCTCCATGGGGGGTCTGATGTAAGGGGGCTTTGTGTGGGGGTCTGTGATTTAAGGGGGGGGCTCTCTGATGTGGGGGGCTCCGTGGGGGGGGGTCTGATGTAAGGGGGCTTTGTGATGTAAGGGGGGGGTCTGTGATTTAAGGGGGGGGCTCTCTGATGTGGGGGGCTCCGTGGGGGGGGGTCTGATGTAAGGGGGCTTTGTGATGTAAGGGGGGGCTCTCTGATGTGGGGGGCTCCATGGGGGGGTCTGATGTAAGGGGGCTTTGTGTGGGGGTCTGTGATGTAAGGGGGGGGCTCTCTGATGTGGGGGGCTCCGTGGGGGGGGTCAAATGTAAGGGGGCTTTGTGATGTAAGGGGGGGCTCTGATGTGGGGGGCTCCATGGGGGGTCTGATGTAAGGGGGCTTTGTGTGGGGGTCTGTGATGTAAGGGGGGCTCTCTGATGTGGGGGGCTCTGATGTAAGGGGGCTTTGTGTGGGGGTCTGTGATGTAAGGGGGCTCTGGAAAAAAGCCAACGTGGTACCAATATTTAAAAAGGGGCCAAGGTATATCCCGGGGAACTATAGGCCGGTCAGCCTAACATCTGTAGTCTGCAAGATGTTGGAGGGGATGTTAAGGGACCACATACAAGACTTTAGTAATGAAAACGGTATTATTAGTAGTAATCAGCATGGATTCATGAAAAATTGTTCTTGCTAAACCAATCTATTAACCTTCTACGACGAAGTGAGCTGCCACCTAGATAAAGGTAAGCCTGTGGATGTGGTGTATCTGGACTTTGCAAAGGCCTTTGACACCGTTCCCCACAAACGATTACTGTACAAACTAAGGAAGGTAGGTATGGACCATAAGGTGAGTACCTGGATAGAGAACTGGCTCCAGGGGAGAGTCCAGAGGGTGATGATTAATGGGGAGTATTCGGATTGGGCGGGTGTGGAAAGTGGGGTCCCCCAGGGTTCGGTCCTGGGACCAATCCTGTTTAATTTATTCATAAATGATCTAGAGGAGGGGATATCTAGTACAATCTCAGTATTTGCAGATGACACTAAACTAAGCATGCCATTATCTTCTATGCAGGATGTAGAAACCTTACAAACGGACCTGAACAAAATAACGGGGTGGGCAACTACATGGCAGATGAGGTTTAATGTTGAAAAATGTAAAGTAATGCACTTGGGGGCCAAAAACCAGAAAGCAAGCTACTCACTAGGGGGGGAACCTCTGGGTGAGTCTAGGATGGAAAAGGACTTGGGGGTACTGGTAGACAACAGGCTTGGCAGTGGCATGCAATGCCAAGCCGCTGCAAGTAAAGCCAACAGAATACTGGGATGTATAAAAAAGGGGATTCACTCCAGAAATAAAGAGATTATTCTTCCACTCTACAAGACCCTGGTCCGGCCACATCTGGAGTATGCTGTCCAGTTCTGGGCACCGGTCCTCAGGAAGGATGTGCTGGAACTGGAAAGAGTCCAGAGAAGGGCAACAAAAATAATTAGAGGAATGGAGGACATCAGCTATGAGGAGAGGCTACAGGCACTGAACCTGTTCTCTCTGGAGAAGAGAAGATTGAGGGGGGATATGATATCAATATACAAATACTGTACTGGTGACCCTAGAATAAGGAACAACTATTCAGAGTAAAGGAATACAATAAGACACGTGGCCACTCACTAAAACTAGAGGAAAGGCGGTTTAACCTTAAAATGCGTAAGGGGTTCTTCACTGTGAGAGCAGTAAGGATGTGGAATTCTCTTCCACAAGCAGTCTTATCAGCAGGGAGCATTGATAGTTTCAAAAAACTATTAGATGGGCACCTTAGAGACCACAACATACAGGGGTATACAATGTACGGTTAAAAGCAAACACACACACACATCATAGGTTGAACTGGATGGACTGTTGTCTTTTTTCAACCTCACTAACTATGTAACTGTGTGTGGGGGGGGGGGCTCTGATGTAAGGGGGCTTTGTGTGGGGGGTCTGTGATGTAAGGGGGGCTTTGTGTGGGGGGTCTGTGATGTGGGGGGCTCCATGGGGGGTCTGATGTAAGGGGGCTTTGCGTGGGGGTCTGTGATGTAAGGGGGGCTCTCTGTGTGGGGGGGCTCTCTGATGTAAGGGGGCTTTGTGTGTGTAGGGGAGCTTTGTGTGGGGGGTCTCTGATGTGAGGGGGGCTTTGTGTGTGTAGGGGTGCTTTGTTTGGGGGGTCTCTGATGTAAGGGGGCTCTGAGTGTGGGGTCTCTGATGTGAGGGGTCTCTGATGTGAGGGGGGCTTTGTGTGTGTGTAGAGGGTCTCTGATCTAAGGGGGGCTTTGTGTGGGGGTCTATGATGTGAGGGGGTCTCTGTGTTGGGGGGGGGGTCTCTGATGTGTGTGGGGGGTCTCTGATGTAAGTGGGGCTTTGTGTGTGGGGTCTCTGATGTGAGGGGGGCTTTGTGTGGAGGGGTCTCTGAAGTGAGGGGGGCTTTGTGTGGGGGGTCTCTGATGTGAGGGGGGGCTCTGTGTGGAGAGGGCTCTCTGATGTAGGGGGCCTCTAAATTAAGGGTGGCTTTGTGTGGGGGTCTCTGATGTAAAGGGGGCTCTGTGTGGGGGGTCTCTGATGTAAAGGGGGCTCTGTGTGGGGGGTCTCTGATGTAAGGGGGGCTAAGTTATAAGTGATCATAAAAATGAAAAGTAAAATAAAGTGCAAAAAAGGTGCAAGAAAATGTGCGAGGTGGGGGGGGGGCACCACAGGATTAGCTCGCACAGGGCGCCTGAACACCTAAGGCTGGCCCTGGTCTCTGACCACTTTTTAGAGAATAGAAAACCGCAGGTACACCTGCCCAGGGGCCAAAGCACAGCGGTACAATGAGAAGCTGTTGTGAGCATGGGATGGTACATCCCATTAACACCCATTGTACCATAACATACCTAAATAATCAAGTATACATGTGATAAAGGTTGTGGGAAAACTTTAGTACATTTTTCCCTTGCTTGGGTTTAAATACATTTTAATTATGAAACTTTAACCTTTAATACCAAACAGGAGCACTGTTGTCCATTAACAGACCAACATGCTTATTTACCAAGAAGGAATATCTTACACCAACCAAATAACAGTTTACCTACCACTGTCCACCCACAAAGTTTGAATCCTTACTTCATAAAGATTGCTTGTGACAATTGAAAACTAGAGCAAAGTGGAAGATTTGTGGAGCAGATTAAAAGATCCAAAAAGAAGGCTACAGATAATCCAGATGGCAGTCTTGAGGTAACTGCTGACTCTGCCCAGTGAGGGAATATACAGGTCAAAGGTTATACTCATTGGCTAGCTAATTTCCTGCCAAAAGATTTGTCACCAATCAAGCATTCAGCTGACTGCAAGTCTGCCTAGCAACCAAAAAAAAAAAAAAATCTAGCAAAGCAGCCTCAGAAAGACATTAACCACTTGCCGACTGCCGCAAGTAGATATACTGCGGCGGTCAGCCCCACACAGGCAAAGTGACGTATATATACGTCACTAGCCTGTGAGGCTCTGGGGAGTGAGCGCGCTGCCGGAGGCGCGCTCCCGCGCGGTCACGGACCCCCCCGCGCGTGTGACCGGCGAACCCGATGTCCGCCGGTCACTCTGCGATTGTCGCTGCAGAGGGAGAAAGTCAGGCGGCTAGTGTAAACAAGCCGCCTGTCATTCTCCCCTGTGTAGAAACACTGATCATACGGTTCTACTATGTAGGACTGTTGATCATTGTTCCTACAGCTCAAGCCACAGCCAATCAGAGTTAGAATCACGCCCCTAGGGACACACACAGCCCCTCCCTCTCAAATAAAGTTAACCCCTTCACTACCAGTGTATTTTTACAGTAACAGTGCATATGTATAGCACTATTACTGCAGTAATGTCACTGTTAACCCCAAAAGGGTCAGTCAAGGGTCTGATCTGTCCGCCCCAATGTCGCAGTACCGCAAAAAAAATCGCAGATCGCCGCCATTACGCGTTAAAAAAAATCAACAAAAATGACAAAAATCTTTCCATTTGTTAGTAAACGCGATAACTTTTGCGCAAACCAATCAAAATACGCTTTTTGCTATTTTTTTTACCAAACATATGTAGCATAAAACAAATTGGCCGAAAATGTTAAAAAATTTGGATTTTTACATTTTTTTGGGGGGGAATTTCATATAAAAAAATGTGAAAAATATTGTTATCTTTGCAAAATTGACGCTCTTTTTTTGTTTATAGCGCATGATCAAAAAATCGCACAGGTGATCAAATACCACCAAAAGAAAGCTCTGTTTGTGGTAAAAAAAGGACGTCAAATTCGTTTAGGTACGGCGTCGCACGACCGCGCAATTGTCCGTTAAAGTCACGCAGTGCCGAATCGCAAAATACCCCCTGGGCAGGAAGGAGGTAAAATCTTCCGGGGCTTAAGTGGTTAACAATCATTATAACAATCACAAACCACACCCCTGACGACGTCATTGTTGACGAAACGCCGTGCCGGGCTACGGAGTGTGTGACATCATTGTGTCGGAGGACGCATCGGCCATCTTCTTGGAAGGAAATAACCCACACTGTTTATACACTGAAGCCATTATGGTAGAATGTGAGTGTATTTTATGATTTATTAAAGCACTACTTTAATTTAACTTACTGCACTATGAACCTTTTCACTATTTTTGGGGCCATATGAGGATCTTGAGGATCTGTGACTCATCTGTCATTTATGTTCCTGAGAACTTCTGGAGATCTGTGGTTAAGTTTGGATGAACCAGTGTGGAGATTATTTATCTGGTGCAGTCTTATCAGCCTGACGGTAAGGGTCAGTGTGTTTGGTGACATCTGGTGGTGGTGATATGTTTAACCCAGCAATACCATCTTGAAATCACTGACATTTACTGATTTAAACCGAATAGGACTACACACAGATTTTTTTGAACTTTTATAAGCTTGTTCTCTAGCGCTGTACCTATTACTTTATATATTGTGTATGTTTATATCCTGACATATGTGCAGCTGCTGTTGTCTTTGTTTCTTATATATATTTTTTATTTGCTTTTATTGAATTGATTGTTCGAAGCGCAGGTTTTTCTTGTTTTATATAATCATTATTAGGGAAGAATAAATAAAAGAAGGGTTTGTGTGCAAAGGTATCTCGGAGAAATTCTTTGGAGGCTTATTCCCATTGTCCATCTGGGGACACCAAGGCTTGATAGCACCATAATCTGAGGTTGGAGGCTGATTTGGAGGTGTCTGCTTGTTTTTTCTTAAGGCTGTTGATTTGCCAAAATCTGGTGAGTGGATCCCCAAGAGGGCCTGTTGCAGGCACTGGGCACTTTTTTGTGTGGAGCACGATTATCAGCACTTTAAGGGGACTAGTCACTTCTTTTGGACTGCACCTTATTATTTTTAACAAACTTTTTCACATAGTTTGTCACTTTTTACTTATTGTATATATATTTGGATTTTAAAGATACATGTGGTACATTTAGTATACAGTATACTTATATGAATTTATGCATATATAATTTTTGCACGTGAGCACTTTTATATTAATATGTTGTAGTGCACTTTATACATTTATATGAATTTATGAATATCTAATTTTTTTAGCACAGATGCACTTTATGTCATTTATATATACCTACCTGGTAGCGCTGTTTTAATATTGCAATTTCTATATAATCATTATAGCCCTCTATTAAGCATATAATTAATTTAAAAACAAATGAGTGATAGGGGAGACAATCCCATGGGGCCGCTATGTTAGTTTATTTTTTTTTTTCATGCCCTTATTATAATATCTTTAGAGCCTGATCTACTTTACAACAGTTAAAAAAAGGGAGGGGGGGGGGCAGCAAATGGGTCTGAAATTACTTAGATGCCTATTAATCAATGTTTTCACCCAATATTCACACATTTTCACCTAACATTTCATTTTCAGCAAATGTTATTGTTGCAGCATATAAATAGGAGGATTGTTCGGGTTTTTATTTTCTCATAATTTGGTGACTGATGTTTTTTTAGAGTCACAGTAAAACAACTTTACGTAATGAATTGCAATATTTTTGTGTTATATGCTCAACTTGTATATAGGCCACAGTTCACCAACCCCAATGAAGTATTATGCTATGTACATTTTATACTCCGCACGCAGTGTTTACACAGAAATCGACTTAATACCTTTCAGTACGTGAGAAGTAGTTCATTTAACAGATATTAATGAACTGTAAACTGATTTACATTTCTGAAGCTGTAGTTAGTAGTGGGAGTTAGGGCAATGGGGACTCACAGGCTCAAGGACAATCGCTATATGTCGAATTCACGGTTATAAAAGATGAATCAAAAAAGCCATTTTGGAATAAAAAATCTGGTGTCAGTAAGTCTTGTTGTGACAAGATTTACAGAGGTTCTTGATTTTTTTGAGCGTGTCGAGTTATTCTGCGACTACCCCCCCCCCCCCCCTGCCCCCTTGCCACTCATAATTAAAGCCAAAAAACCTTTTTAAACAGATAAGGAAATGGTTAGTTGTGTTTTTTTTTTTTTTTGCCATCTGTGTTCCATTCAAGGGATGTTTCTTCACTGTTTTGTAGACACAACACAAAGTGAGGTAAGTCCCCCCCCCCCCCCCCCGAAGGGCCCATTCACACTATGTGTAGTTACCTGTGTTTTTCTGGGTGAGCACCGCTAACTGCAACAACACATAGAAAACAATAGTTTTCTATGTGACTTTTTAGCACTAAATGCTGAGTTTATATGTGTTCCAGAAGTGTGATTTAAAATGAAACATGGTTGCATTTTAACACATAGCAATATATGTAAATGCATGTAAACGCACTGCACCACAACTCTCTCCAACAACAGGAACAGGAATTATGCATGGCAGGTCCTCTATATGGAGAGATCAGGGGTCTATTAGATGGGTGAAGAACCAGTTAACCACTTGCCGACCGCTGCAAGTACATATACTGAGGCGGTCAGCCCCTCACAGGCAAAGTGACGTATATATAAGTCACTAGCCTGTGAGGCTCTGGGGAGTGAGCGCGCGCCGCCGGTCACTCGGCGATCGTCGGTGCAGAGGGAGAAAGCCAGGCGGCTGATGTAAACAAGCCGCCTGTCATTCTCCCCTGTGTAGGAATAGTGATCATACGGTTCTACTATGTAGGACTGTTGATCACTGTTCCTACACCTCAAGCCACAGCCAATCACAGTTAGAATCACGCCCCTAGGTTCACACATAACCCCTCCCTCTCAAAAAAAGTTAACCCCTTCACTGCCAGTGTAATTTTACAGTAACAGTGCATATGTATAGAACTGATTACTGTAGAAATGTCACTGGTACCCCCAAAAGTGTCAAAAATGTCAGTCAAGGGTCCGATCTGTCCGCCACAATGTCGCAGTACCGTAAAATAAATCGCAGATCGCCGCTATTACGCGTTAAAAAAAAACAACAAAAATGACAAAAATCTTTCCCTTTGTTAGTAAACGCGGTAACTTTTGCGCAAACCAATCAAAATAGGCTTTTTGCGATTTTTTTTTTTTTTTTTTTTTTACCAAGCATATGTAGCATAAAACAAATTGGCCGAAAATGTTAAAAAATTTAGATTTTTTACATTTTTTTGGGGGGGAATTTCATATAAAAAAATGTGAAAAATATTGTTATTTTTACAAAATTGACGCTCTTTTTTTGTTTATAGCGCATGATCAAAAAATCGCACAGGTGATCAAATACCACCAAAAGAAAGCTCTGTTTGTGTGAAAAAAAGGACGTCAAATTCGTTTAGGTACAGCATCGCACGACCGCGCAATTGTCCGTTAAAATCAAGCAGTGCCGAATCGCAAAATAGGCCCTGGTCAGGAAGGGGGTAAAATCTTCCGGGGCTTAAGTGGTTAAATAAATATTTACTAATAAATCCAAGTATAGCAAAAAATGCATGCAATATATAAAATAAAAAAAAATAAATTATACATAATAAAAAAACTTTGCTGCTATTTATTTATTTTACTAGGCCACATGCACACTCGTCACCTAGCCCCTGTGCCTCTAATCCCAGTGTTTTTGTGTTCCCCACAGGCACGGGTTCAGCATTCAGCCTGCTGTCTGCAGCCTGTCAAAGTCTAAGAGACTGATATATGCTGCGGCTGGATGAGGCTGGACACTGTACCGATCGGTAATGCCGTTTACGGCACAGTAAATTCAGGGACATATGCCTGAACACAGGTATAGGGATCAAAATGCCACTTGGTACACACTGAGCATATTTCAACCTGTCATAAACTTTGACAGGTTTCAGCCAACAAGGCTGGATGCCACACCTGTGCTTCCTGGGTGAACAAAAATTGGATACACAGAGGCCAGACACTCATTGAGCATGTGGCCTATTATGAAGTATGACACCATTTTAGCAGGAAGGACCGTGCTGACTTTGATGTGTTTGCTGGCTTCATCTTCTCTACACTGTGTGAAGCCAAGATGTCAAAATCCAGTGCAGGAATACGTGGGTCAGGTCAGACCACCTCTAATGACTGGTGCAAAACCATTTGCATCCAACTTAACCACTTCAATACCGAGCACTTTTACCCCCTTCCTGCCCAGGCCAACTTTTAGCTTTCAGCGCTGCTACACTTTGAATTACAATTGCATGATCATGCAACATTTTACCCAAACTAATTTTTTATCATTTTGTTCACATAAGTTGAGCTTTATTTGGGGGTATTTAATCACTGCTGGTTTTTTTACAGTTTGCTAATTAAATAACAAAAAAGACTGAATATTTTGGGGGGGGGGAAAAAAACACGTTTGTCTTAGTTTCTGTTCTGCAAAAAAAAAAAAAATGATTCTTCATAAATTTGTCCCAAAATGTATTCTACTACTTTTCTTTGATGAAAATAATCCAATTAGTGTACATTATTTAGTCTGTAGGTAAGCTATAGAGTCCACAAACTGTGGTATATACAGTATCTCACAAAAGTGAGTACACCCCTCATATTTTTGTAAATATTTTATTATATCTTTTCATGTGACAACACTGAAGAAATGGCACTTTGCTACAATGTAAAGTAGTGAGTGCACAGCTTGTATAACAGTGTAAATTTGCTGTTCCCTCAAAATAACTTAACACACAGCCATTAATGTCTAAACCCCTGGCAACAAAAGTGAGTACACCCCTAAGTGAAAATGTCAAAATTGGGCCTAATTAGCCATTTTCCCTCCTCGGTGTCATGTGACTCGTTAGAGTTACAAGGTCTCAGGTGTGAATGGGGAGCAGGTGTGTTAAATTTGTTCTTATCACTCTCACTCTCTCATACTGGTTAATGGAAGTTCAACATGGCAGCCATTAATGTCTAAACCACTGGCAACAAAAGTGAGTACACCCCTAAATGAAAATGTCAAAATTGGGCCCAATTAGCCATTTTTTCCTCCCGGTGTCATGTGACTCATTAGTGCTACAAATGTCTCGGTTGTAAATGGGGAGCAGGTGTGTTAAATTTGGTGTTCTCACTCTCTCATACTGGTCACTGGAAGTTCAACATTTCAGCCATTAATGTCTAAACCGATGGCAACAAATGTGAGTACACCTCTAAGTCAGTGGCGGCTGGTGCTGAAAAATTTTGGGGGGGCGCAAACATACCAATAATGGGGGTTATTATTATGGACACTGACACCTACTTACTATTGCAGCCACTGATATTGGAGGTGCTATAGTGCCGCCCTCTGGAGGTGTCAGGGGCCGGATGTGGCCCTTTATGTTGATTGAGTCCGGTGACCGTACACCATGTAGAGGGTGTGGGGAAGTGTGATCTCCTCCATCCATCCCACCAATCCCAGTCCCGGCTTCTCTGCAGCTCCCCGCTCCCTCCATCTGGCCCATGTGTAGGTAGGGGAGCCGACTACGTCTAGCAGAGAGGGGGAGGCGGCACACAGCGCACACCGGACACCCCACCAGTCCGATCCCGGCGATCGGTCAGTATTAGCTCCCCCAATAAACACACACAGAGGGCTGAGTTGAGCAGTGCGGGTCCCGGGACTCACCTCAGTGTCGGGGGTGTCCGGTGCTCACAGCTCTACACCCCGGGGATCGAGTTCCTCTCCGTACTCCGTCCACTGCGTCCAGTATTGGATCTCTCCCTCCGATCACATCCCCCGCCACACACCGCCTGATGTTCTCCAAGGAGCGGGCCGGGCAGTGGCAGCTCGCGGCTTCTCCGGCGTGGCGGCGATTCCTCTGTTCTCCTCCCCAGCCAATGGCATGGGGTTTGCCTTTCAGCCAATCAGGAAGGGCGTATCGGATGCGCTTCCTGATTGGCCAGGAGGAGGATCCGTGTGACAATAGCGAATTTTCATTCGCTATTGTCGCACAATGGGTGGGCTCGGGACGCACTGCTCTGCGCCCCGGGTCCACCCCTTTTTTTTAGCCTGTGAGAGCCTCTGGCTCTAATCACATGGCTAAAAAAAAAAAATCCCATTGTACTCCATGCGTCCGGCGCCCCGCATGTAGATTAGGGGACCGGACACATGGATAGGGGGAGCAGCGCCCCTGCGCCCCATTTACACCGGCCGCCACTGCTCTAAGTAAAAATGTCAAAATTGGGCCCAATTAGCCATTTTCCCTCCCCGGGGGTCATGTGACTCCTTAGTGTTACAAGGTCTCAGGTGTGAATGGGGAGCAAGGTGTATTAAATTTGGTGTTATCGCTCTCACTCTCTCATACTGGTCACTGGAAGTTCAACATGGCACCTCATGGCAAAGAACTCTGATCTGAAAAAAAGAATTGTTGCTCTACTTAAAGATGGCCTAGGCTATGAGAAGATTGCCAAGACCCTGAAACTGAGCTGCAGTACGGTGGCCAAGACTATACAATGGTTTACCAGGACAGGATCCACTCAGAACAGGCCTCGCCATGGTCAGCCAAAGAAGTTGAATGCACGTGCTCAGCATCATATCTAGAGGTTGGCTTTGGGAAATGAATGAAACACATCAGGATCACGCTTTAGACAGCCTGCATTGCTTGCTTATCACTTTTTCCTGTACCGCTGGATGTTTGTAAGTGCTTTTCCGTTTATTTATTAAAGTGAATTTAGTAAATTTACACTATGTTTGCCTCCTTTGGTCTATGTTTTTATGTCCATGGTTGATTGAGAGTCCATTCTCCCTCAATTCTACTTGACATCTACCAATCGGAGCACCCACCATCACTGCATAGGTTGGAGGAGCCCAGGATCTATTATACGAGCCCTATGTGACCCATTTACTGTATGGTAATCTGGGTCTACAGTATCTGGTGAGCGCATATTTATTTCCTTCTGATGGTATTGGGATCTGGCAACCACTGTGACCACACACATCACGTTGAATATTAACTTCACCTCTACACATGAGACTTACCTTTATTCACTTGTATACTTTTTCATCATTTATTTGAATATCTTCAGTGGACTTTCTTGGTTTATTCACTGTTTTAGCGCTGCACTTTATTTATATATATTTTTTGCATTGTATCAACTTTTTTGTCAGTTGTTTGTGCTAGCGGCTTTTTTACTTTGTTTGGTTAGCGCATTATATTATCTTTTTGCACTTTGTGTATACTTTGGCTTGTTTTTGCATATAGGTTTATTGCTTGGAGATCAAGCCATCATAATCCAGGAACATAAGGACACAGCCTTATCGACAATTCCTTGTGAACGAAATTTAGCTACTTATGAGGATCATCTGGCTTGTTTGACCCATTTACTATAAGGTACCTGGGTCCATATTTTCTGGTGAGCGCATATACAGTGGTGATCGAAAGTTTGGGCACCCCAGGTAAAAATTTGTATTAATGTGCATAAAGAAGCCAAGGAACGATGGAAAAATCACCAAAAGGCATCAAATTACAGATTAGACATTCTTATAATATGTCAACAAAAGTTAAATTTTATTTCCATCATTGACACTTTCAAAATTACAGAAAAAAAAAAATGGTGTCTGCAAAAGTTTGGGCACCCTGCAGAACTTATAGCATGCACTGCCCCCTTTGCAAGGCTGAGACCTGCCAGTGTCATGTATTGTTCTCAATCATCGTCTGGGAAGACCAGGTGATGTCAATCTCAAAGGTTTTAAATGCCCAGACTCATCTGACCTTGCCCCAACAATCAGCACCATGGGATCTTTTAAGCAGTTGTCTAGAAAACTGAAACTGAAAATAGTTGACGCTCACAAAGCTGGAGAAGGCTATAAGAAGATAGCAAAGCGTTTTCAGATGTCAATATCCTCTGTTCCGAATGTAATTAAGAAATGGCAGTCATCAGGAACAGTGGAAGTTAAAGCAAGATCTGGAAGACCAAGAAAAATCAGACAGAACAGCTCGCAGGATTGTGAGAAAAACAATTCAAAACCCACATTTGACTGCACGATCCCTTCAGAAAGATCTGGCAGACACTGGAGTTGTGGTACACTATTCCACTATAAAGAGATACTTGTAAAAATATGGTCTTCATGGAAGAGTCATCAGAAGAAAATTTCTACGTCCTCACCACAAAAATCAGCGTTTGCACTTATACATTTTTGTTATTGATTTTTTTATTAAGGGTTTGAGATAAGTCTGTTCAACAAAAGTATACATTATAATCATGTAATTTAACAATGTAGGAAAAAGTAGGGTTCTTACATCATTTTTAATACAAATATATAACAATCACAATCTCTTATCCCAATTTATCTGCCGTACCCTACTTCTATTCCTATACAGCCAACTTGTCTTCATGATAAAGCTACACATAGTACAGTCTCTTCCCACCCCAATTTTCCTTCTTTTATACCTACATAAACAACCCTCAAAACACAAAAAAAAAACCAGAGGGGAAGAAAAGAGGGGAAAGGGAAGAAAAAAGAAAAAGGGGGGGGAGGATATTGATCCCTTCCATTTCCTGGCGGGCAAATGTTACCTCTACCCAAAGAAAAATACTCAACGCTTACATCATACTTCCATTCAATTTTTCAATCTAGTAGTGCTATACCTTCTCTCTATAAGATAAATAGATTCCATGCTCCCCACATCTCTATATATTTTTCCCTCTTATGTTGAGCTGTCATTACTAAATCCTCCATTTTGTTTATTTCCTCTATTTTCCGAACCCAACCTGCTATTGTTGGAGATATTTGTTTTTTCCAGTTAAGGGGTATACAAAGTCTGGCTGCATTTGCAAGATGACATATTACAGATTCTCTATATTTCCTCATTGATGAGTTATTTAGTTGTAGAAGAAAAAAAGCCGGATCTTCCGGAATCTCAACTTCTGTAAACTTTTGCAAGATCACTCTAACCTTTTTCCAAAAGTCCGTCAATTTGGGGCAAGACCAAAAATTATGGATTAACGTGCCCTCTTCTACTGAGCAGCGCCAGCATCGATCCGAGTTATTAATCGAGATTTTGTGTAATTTATATGGAGTGTAATACCACCTTGTCAATATTTTAAAATGTATTTCTTGATATTTAGTACATATAGAGGATTTATGGACAAGGTTGGTCATACTCTGACGCTGCTCCGGTGAGAAGGCACGAGACAACTCCCTCTCCCATTTGTCAAAATAAGATAACTGATATTGCCTTTCAGGTGTATTTATCCGATCATATATTTTGGATATCACGTGATAAATATTTCCTGTATCTGAGCAGTATCTTTCAAAGGTTGTGAATTGACGATTATAATTCTGAGGGTTAGTGATTGAGTGAAGAAAATGTGATAATTGAAGTGTGTTCCAGAAGGGAAGTCTAAAAACATCCATCTCATTCATTAATGTCTCCAGAGAAGGCCATTTATCTTCCCTTAACCTCCCTGGCGGTATGATTATGTCAGGAATTATATACCAAAAGCGGTACAATTTTTTTCATGGAAATTTGGCGTTATGTATTATAGGCCTACAATTCTTAGTAATTACTGACTTAAACCTGACCAAAACAAGAGTCTAGTAGACATCCCAGATGGGATAAATTTGAAACACAAACGCATGAATTATAATCGAATCAATAATATAATTTTATTATATAATATATAATATATATAATAAAATTATATTATTGATTCGATTATAATTCATGCGTTATATATTATATGTATGTGTGTGTGTGTGTGTGTGTGTATATATATATATATATATATATATATATATATATATATATATATATATATATATACACACACATTATATATATATATATATATATATAAAATATATAATTAAAATCAAATCAATAATATAATTTTATATATATATATATATATATGTGTGTGTGTGTGTGCATATATATATATATATATGTGTGTGTGTGCATATATATATATACACATATATGCATATATATATATGCATATATATATATATATATAAAATGTGTTTGTGTTTTGTGCAACGTTTTTTGAATTTCCCTCCCTAGTTCCGCTCCCATGCAGCATTGCTGCTGCAGGGAACAGAACTAGGAAGTCATCACACCGACGGAGGACGGACTCTCGGCGGGACTCTCGGCTGGCGGTCACAGCAATGAGAGATCATCACTGGATCGCCAGGAGAAGGTAAGAGACACCGCTGCGCTCTCTGCACATTCACCCCGAGCGTGACTCGGGGATACCGATCCTGCACTAAAAAATCCACCCCGAGTCACGCTCGAGATTACCGCCAGGGGGGTTGAGAAATGTACGGCTTGGAAATGACCTGTCATACTGAGAGATCTAAAAGATTGTGCCTCCATGCCTATGGGAAATTTTGGGTTCCCCAAAATTGGGAGTAATGTCGAATCATATGTAGATAAAGAATTCTGGAAGCATAGTTGTGAGCAAATTTGTAACGTCGTACCAATTAACTGATGTGATTTCAACTTTCATCGTAGCACCATAGTGCTCTATTAAGTGGAATAAGTGTATGTGCCTGCTCAATTTGTACCCAGAGCTTAGAGTCTCCATGACGACACCAATCAATTTGTCTTCGAAGGTATGAAGCTTGAACATATTTACGCATATCTGGTAAAGACGCTCCTCCCGATCTTTTAGACAGCGTTAGTAACTGTCTTGAGAGACGGGGTTTCTTATTTGACCAAACAAATTTGATAAATATTGAAATTATTTGTTTGCAATAATAAGCTGGGACCTTAATGGGTAGTGTTTGAAAAAGGTATAAAAATCTAGGTAGTATAGTCATCTTTAGCAAATTACACCTACCAAACCATGTATGTAAATCTGTGTTCCATTTCTCCAACTGAAGGCGGGTTTCAGTTAAAAGAGGGATAAAATTAAGTTCAAAAACTTGAGAAGGATTAACCGGTATAATAGTACCTAAATATCTTAATGCCCTATTTGTCCATTTGAATTTAAAGTTCTGTTTTAAATTCTGTAAAGTTCCACTAGGTAAGTTTATTCCCATGGCTTCTGATTCGTGACTGCACGATCCCTTCAGAAAGATCTGGCAGACACTGGAGTTGTGGTACACTATTCCACTATAAAGAGATACTTGTACAAATATGGTCTTCATGGAAGAGTCATCAGAAGAAAACCTCTTCTACGTCCTCACCACAAAAATCAGCGTTTGAACTTTGCAAATTAACATATAGGCAAGCTCTGTGGACCGATGAGGTTAAAATTGAACTTTTTGGCCGGAATGAGCAAAGGTACGTTTGAAGAAGGGGCACAGAATTTAATGAAAAGAACCTCTGTCCAACTGTTAAGCATGGGGGTGGATCAATCATGCTTTGGGGTTGTATTGCAGCCAGTGGCACAGGGAACATCTCACGAGTAGAAGGAAAAATGGATTCAATAAAATTTCAGCAAATTTTGGATGGTAACTGGATGCCATCTGTGAAAAAGCTGAAGTTAAAGAGAGGATGGCTTCTACAAATGGATAATAATCCTAAACACACATCAAAATCCACGGGGGATTACATCAAGAGGCGTAAACTGATGGTTTTGCCATGGCCTTCACAATCTCCTGACCTCAACATAATTGAAAATCTATGGATAGACCTTAAAAGAGCAGTGCGTGACAGACAGCCCAGAAATCTCAAAGAACTGGAAGACTTTTGTAAGGAAGAATGGGCAAATATACTTCAAACAAGAATTGAAAGACTCTTGGCTGGCTACAAAAAGCGTTTACAAGCTGTGATACTTGCCAAAGGGGGCAGTACAAGATATTAACTCTGCAGAATGCCCAAACTTTTGCAGACGCCATTTTTTTGTTTTCTGTTATTTTGAAAGTGTAAATGATGGAAATAAAATCTAACTTTTGTTGACATATTATAAGAATGTCTAATCTGTAATTTGATGCCTTTTGGAGATTTTTCCATCTTGCCTTGGCTTCTTTATGCACATTAATACAAATTTTTACCTGGGGTGCCCAAACTTTCAATCACCACTGTATGTATATATAAATATATATATATATATATATATATATATATATATATATATATATATATATATATATATATATAGACAGTATGTAAATTTTAGCGCTGCACTTTATTATATAAGTCTATTTCCCAAAGACGCTGAGCACGTGCACTCAACTTCTTTGGTCGACCATGGCGAGGCCTGTTCTGAGTGGATTCTGTCCTGGTAAACCACTGTATGGTCTTGGCCACCGTACTGCAGCTTAGTTTTAGGGTCTTGGAAATCTTCTCATAGCCTAGGCCATATTTAAGTAGAGCAACACTTCTTTTTTTCAGATCCTCAGAGAGTTCTTTGCCATGAGGTGCCATGTTAAACATCCAGTGACCAGTATAAGAGTGAGAGCGATAACACCAAATTTAACATACCTGCTCCCCCTTCACAGCTGAGACCTTGTAACACTAAGGAGTCACATGACACCGGGGAGGGAAAATGGCTAATTGGGCCCAATTTTGACATTTTTACTTAGGGTTTACTCACTTTTGTTGCCAGCGGTTTAGACATTAATGGCTGTGTGTTGAGTTATTTTGAGGGAACAGCAAATTTACACTGTTATACAAGCTGTACACTCAATCCTTTATATACGGTAGCAGCAAAGTGTAATTTCTTCAGTGTTGTCACATGAAAAGATTTAATAAAATACAGTATTTACCAAAATGTGAGGGGTGTACTCACTTTTGTGAGATACTGTATACACGCATGTGTTTGTGCTTTGGGGTGCACACCCTAATTCAATAGGCTGTGCACACCAATGTCACCAATCCTAATATATATATATATATATATATATATATATATATATATATATATATATATATAGTGCATTGTTAGAAACTTTTCTCTATACAGGCATAATCCCCTACCCTTCATCGTTGGTGTCATCATAACCCCCTCTTTGCACACATTTCACACATTGGCAAGTTGATGGTCTTTTTTTTCTGCTAAGGCTTCAATAAACATAAGCAGTCAAGGGTGAAGAAGTGAAAACATTTTTTTTATTATCTGATTATGAATCTGAATATTTAGACTGAAATATGGTGTATCTAATTAGATTGCAAACAGGCTCTGATTGGTGGAGTTGCTGGCCTGAAGGGTTACAGGAACATTATTATGAGTTTCCAGGACATTGGGTTGCTGGTGACCAGTGAAACACAATCAATGCTAACATGTAAAAACTAAATAAAAATCTTAGAGTTAGGAAAGAAGGAAGTAGGCTACTTTTTGTGTGTGTGTTTTCTGACTATAGTTTAACATTTGATAGGACTGAACCCCTATTACAGGAATATTCAGGGTCTGCTCACAATACCTATTTGTATATCATTTCTAAGCAATTTTTTTTCTTCATTAAATAGTGTATTCATTGCAAGAAGATTATAGGAGGTTTCAGTTAAATGTTTATTTATGGTTTTATAAGCAATTTAGAAACTCATTCTCTCTCAGATTGTAGATTATACAAGTGATAAATATGTCACATGCTGCAAATGACAATTTTCCGCTTCAGATAAATTACTGTATGTCAGACTTAATTCAAAATTTAACAAAGTGAATCTGTCAAATAAAGAAAGCATTTGTCTGTCATTACTCAAAACAAGTATATACAAAGGTTGTTAGAAATGCTGAAATGCTGAACAAAGGAGGTATATTTAAAACCAAATGTCATCTCTATTAACTACTTCAATGCTGGGCACTCCCCCCCCCCCCCCCCCATCCTGCCTAGGCCAATTTTCAGCTTTTCAGCATTGTCACACTTTGATTGAAAACTACGCAGTCATGCAACACTGTACCCAAATGAAGTTTTGAATGAAAGATGGAGCTTTCTTTTGGTGGCATTAAATACCCACTGGGTTTTCTATTATTTGCGAAACAAACAAAAAAAAGACTGAGCATTTTTGGAAAAAAAATGTTTTTCTTTTTGTTTTTCTGTTATACATTTTTGCAAAAAAAAATTTTTTTTCTTCTTTACTGATGTGCACTGATGAGACTGCACTGATGAGCACTGACAAGGATTCTCTGATGAGCACTGACAAGGCTGCACTGATGGGCACTGAGGAGGCTGAACTGATTGACACTGAGGAGGCTGCACTGATGTGCACTGCTTATGGGCACTGATGAGGTAGCACTGATGGGCAGGCACTGATGAGGCTACACTGATAGGGCAGCACTGATGGGGACTGATATGTGTCACTGATAGGCACTGATGCACTGCACTGATGGGCACTGATAGGTTGCACTGATGGGCACTGATATGCTGCACTAATGATTAGTGCCCTGATTATCAATGTTAACAATGTACTCACTGTGCCCTGTTAGACTTTCTGGTTATTGTCTCTCCTTTCCTTACACAGAGACAGTGTGTCAGAAAAGGATTGCCAATAACTGGCAAATCTGTTTACATGTGACCAGCTGTGATTGGACACAGCCAATCACAGCAGCCCTTTAACATGATCTGTGATCAGGTCACAGAGCGTGCCCGCTGCGCATCCATTCATGGACGTCCTCCCAGAACTGGAGGCCAATGCTGTAGCCATCTTTCGGCTATAGCGCAGACGGGAACATCCTTTAAGCAGTCTGGACTGCTTTAACCAAAGTTCACCTTTGGGAGCATTTTACACATTACACCCTTATTTTGGATGTAATATGTAACATTCTCCAGCAGTCCCACCTCCGCACAAGACACAGTGGAATCTTTCTGCCCAGTTGTCTTTTCCTAAACTACTCAGCCACTCCTACTTTTAGTTCTCTACAACATAAAGGCTAATTATTTTGTAGGGTTTGCATAGACTTGAAATGCTTAAGCTTCCCTTACTGACTGGTGCTTTTTACAAAAGTAAGAATGTTCAGGCCTGCTGATAAGATAGTACAGCCAGCACAGCCCCCATCAGTTCAAAAGGGGGACCCAGGCACCTGCCAGGGAGGAGGGCTGGCTGTACTGCCTTGTGATTCCAATAGATCCTCTTATAGTACTACCGTCGTTCTCCCTCCAGCTTGTGGGCAGGTGGCAGGTCATGGTGACAGGGTGGTCAACAAGTCGCCAATGTTTCCCTTTCTTATTGGGTCCCAAGCAGGGGGCACATGAGAGACCTGCCCTGGGGTGGGTTCTTCTTTGCTACGCGAGTCACTTTGTACAGGTTCACTACCACGAACACGGGGTACCTTTACTTGAGCCACGCTCAAGACCTGGTAGATAACAAACATGAGTGTACTCTAGTAACCTATTTTGATGTCATGTACACCAACACAGTCACTTGTACATTTAGGTGGGACACAAAGAGCCAATACCCTCTCCACCTGTCCAGCATATCACCTGGTAACTGAATGGAGTCCCTCCATGCACCTAGTGTGGACTCAATGCATGCACGTCACTTAGCTCCTTGTATTCTGTACCTGTGTACAGGATGAGGGCCCTGGCGGTGCAGATCTTCTCCCGCTGCTATGGGAGACAGATTGCTGCCAGAGAAACATCTCCCTCACTGCAAGGCTATCCCACCAGCCACATGTACATGCTTAAAGACAGGCTGCTAGAGAAACCTTTGTTACCCATGGTAACCACTTTTATCTTCACACTGTATGAAATCTTTGCACTAATGTCATCATACCACAATGTGTTTAGTGGCCCAAGCTGTAGACTATATGCGCCGGTTACTTACAGTGCACCCCTTTAGTAACTTCAGACCAGGCAAAGGCAAAGTTTCAAAAGCTTTACTTAGAGAATAAATGAACATGTTGACAATGACAATTGACAATCCAAGATAAAGTGCAAACATTCCCTAACGTCCCTAATTTCTAACTACAGGTGTATGGCAGCCTCAGCATACCTGTTCAAGTAAAGTCCAACCTTAGGTGAGTCCATGTCTGGGTTTTATCTTTGGCTTCAGCAGGAAACAGGTCTTTCAGACTCCAACAACGGCTTCAGGCAGAGTACCCCTATTTGAGTGTGTCCCACAAACCTGAACCTGGGCCCCTTGTCCCTTTTATAGCACACAGAACCGGAGGGTCGGACCCAGGAAAAACCTGCCAAGAAAAACACGAGAGTGCAGTTAACCCCAAACTTCCAGCTGGGGCAGCACTAACCTCCAACTGCCTACAGGCTGCACTGCAGGGGGATGGAGGGGATGGGCTGGACATTTACTGTCCAGCCCAGTTGAGGCTGCAGAGAAAGGGACTGGGGAATCTCTATTATCAGTCCCTTTCTCTGTCTCAAAAGTGAAACATTAGGGGTCTGGTATTTCATCAAAGCCCACCAAAGGGGCAGTTGGAAAAAAAATACAATTCTAAAAAATAATTTAAAAACATTAAAGACTCGTTCACATGTGCTTTGCTCTCTAAAGAGCAGTCAGCAGTTGGATCACTCTTCAGAGAACATTTGATGGACAGCAAGGAGGCAGATTGCCTCCTCACTACTTGCTTTAACCCCACATTAAAGCACTGCAACCATGAGGTTTGCACGCAGTTGCGGGGCAATTGCAGAGAAGCGCTATTCACTTGAATGGGTCTTGTTCAACATGGGTATAATTTCTGCCATGGCTGCTATAGGAGATAGCCAGAGAGACAAGAGATTACTGCCTGGGCTTCAGTGGATGTTGGACTAAAGCCTAAAAAGATTTGCCAAAACATGTATCCTTGATAAAAGGGCCCTGTCTCTGAGTCCTGGACTGAGGAAGGGGTTCTTTTTTCCTTCATAGAGGATTTGCCTGATACTGCTGGGTGGCAAACAACTCCTGGGACATTGTGAGTAAAGACTTCACTGGGACTGATAGTTGGGCAAGTACCAGATGTGAACCACCTGAGGGTGATTTCCGGACTGCTGTTGCAGGGCAGTTGACATACTAGCCATACCCTGCTACCACTGGAAAAGCTGCTCTTAGGAAGATTAGAAAAAAGTTTGTTCTTCTACTGTGATTACTGGTCGTTTTGGAGTTGCCCGTGACCCTAAACACCTCTCCAGTTGAAGTTCTTCAGCAATAAAACCCTAATGAGACATCTAATAGACTAAGCCTTAAATGCCGGTGTGCGTGGGACTGTGCTTGGGTGATTGGTAGCCCCTGTACTATTCAGGAGAACCTGACGATCTTCAGTGGCCCATTCGGGGGGGGGGGGGGGGGCGCTTCTAAAAGAGATCGTGTCCTGCATGATAAATACAGAGCTAACTTTGTCAAGAATGACATGTAGGGCTTGACTTACTAAAGTCAAATAGACTGTGCACTTCTGACTGTGTACAGCAGTTACACTTATTTTCTCCAAAGCTTAGTGAATGCAGTGAATCTTCACTTTATAAAGAATACCAAATATGATGCATGGAAAAAACAAAATTTTTGCTTGTACATGATTCAATGATGAAAAGCAGCAGAGCTTCACCACATTCAATAAGCTTTGGGGAAAATGAGTGCAACTGCCCTTGCAAAGTGAACAGTATATTTGCTTTTGGTAAATCAACCCCATTGAGTTATCATTTCCACTGAATAACCCGTTTAGTAACTATTGTTTGCAAGTAATAATATATATTTATATCATTAGATCTTCCTTTTACAATCAGTTTAATAAATGAACTTAGCATCCTCTGCAGAAGGAAGGATTAGTTTATCACCAAGAAAGACTAGGGAGATAACCAGTGTAAGGGTGAAACAATACTGTTATAAGTGGAACTGTTATAAGAACTTGGGCCATAAAGGGTCATAATTAATGGAAGATGCTTACATGATAGGTACTATCTGTTATGGGTGCTGTTAATCTTCAGTGCACAGATCTTGCCAACAAAAATGTACATGCTAGACTGTGCTCGGAGAAGCCCTGTCACTGTCTTCCAGGTCTAACTTGAAAAATACCAGCTCCAAGCAGGATCAGGATTGCTACACATGGACACATCCCTCCTAGTCCTGCACTAAAAGTGACCACTCCCACCTGTAGGGAAAAGAGGCAGGGGGGCTGCGTTGTGTATGAGAGGGGACACACAGGCTGCAATTTGAGTGTGAAGGCACGGGGGCAGAGGGCTGCATCATTGAGGATTGTGGTGATGTGCGCTCTGGACTGGTGGGATGGAGATGTGGTGGTGAGCGATTGCAAAGACTAATGGCTAGGGGGCAGAGGCAGTGGGTGGGGGGGGGGGCAGAGGTAAATGGTGGACAAGGGGATGCAGAGATGGGTGGTGTGATGGGTGCAAAAGTGAGTGGTGGCCATAAGGTGCAATGGGGGCATAGAAGATAAAAATAATGAGTCAACTCAAAGAAACAAAAACTTTTCATTAGAGACTCCATAAAGAAAATACTGTATTAATGTAATGTATGCAATAACAACTTAAAGTACATGAACCATAGACATTAGGTCACATTACAGTTTGTCTTTTAAATGTTCATCCTTTGATGTAACTTACATCCAGTAATGTGTACAGTAGAGATAGTCATCTCCATCTTTCGGCCAACGTGCACAGAACTTAGTTTAATGTGACCCAACTAGAGCATACGCGTGAGAAACCTCCAGAAACATGCTAGGGGGCCCCCAAAGTTTCTACTGCCTAGTTTCCTCTACCGAGTTGAATCCGACACCAATACACATTCTGTACATTTTACACTTCTTACCTCTACACCATGGGTGTCCAACCTTTTGGCTTCTCTGGGCCACATTGAGTGTAGAGAAATTTTCTTGGGCCGCATATAAAATATATATTCAATAGTGAAGGTATATAAGTAATAAAACGCTGCTGCGCCCTTACCGCACTGCGTGCCCCCCCTTCCCCAGCACTAATTTAACACAACTAGTGGATGATCCCCTCCGAGGCAGCCACTGCCTACAGTTAGTTGGAAACCTCTGTGGCCATGCCCCCGACTCGACTTCCTTCCTCCCCAGCAAAAAAAAAAATAAATTGTCAGGGGGCAGTGGGCCGCATTGCCTGTGGTCCTGGGCCGCATGCGGCCCCCGGGCCGCTGGTTGGACATGCCTGCTCTACACTTTGTATGCCAATATTATTACATATTCCTGACCAAGGTACTCATTGTCTCAGTATTTGTTGGTTGCTAAGTTGTCCCTGACTATTTTAATGAAGTTCAAAGGGAGGTTCAAAGTTATAGCACTCTGCTTGTGTGTCAGAAAGCATATAGTATACAGTATGTAAGGGAACAGTTTCAGTTTTCAAAAAACGATTGTGCTTTTTTTTTCTTTATGTGAGATTCTTGTTTGTGGCAAAGTGTTTAAAAGGACCATGTCACCAGATTTATCTAGTTTGCTTTTTATAAGCATAAAAAATATGTGCCCTGTTTTTTTTAGTTAGGTACTTTTTTCTTTATTTTTAAACTATGCTAAATCAATAGGAAACCACACCTATGGAAGGGATGGTTCCTAATATCTATCAGCTCTCCACGTGGCTTTACAACTCATAATGATAGTGCTTGGGCTGTGTGCTGATGGTGTAAATGCATAAAAGTGGTTAATCTTGTGGTCCTAACAACCCATACTATTGTAAAGCAGAATAGCCTCTTCATTATAAGTGTGCCACTTTATAAGTGCTGCGGCCACTATCACATGTAAGTTTTAGCTCCGGAGTCTTTCTGTGTACATCCAGCTTTGGAAAGACTCCCTGCAAAGCTGCACACTGATAAAAGTTTGCAGATGTTGAAAGCAGGCGCAAGCTTACTGATAAGCATGAATAAATATATGTTTTGTTTTTTTTTTTCTTCATCCTGTAGACCAGTGGTCCTCAACTCCGGTCCTCGGGGCCCACTAACAGGCCAGATTTTAAGTATTACCTTGGGGATATGCAGACTAGAATACTGCAATCACTGAGCAGTAAATGAGATCACCTGTGATGTAATTTAGTTATCTTGAAAACCTGTCCTGTTAGTGGGCCCCGAGGACCAGGGTTGAGGATCACTGCTGTAGACAGCCCCAACCACTCCTCTCAAGGTTCTCCACCCCCTGCTTCACTAAACGAAGGGTGCTAGCTCTAAGCAGTTTATGATCTGTACACTATCCCAGATTGCAAGGATAACTTGGCACAAATTTGTGGCAGTGTTGAATTGTAAGTCTTGTTAACTTGCTGCACATTTTCACTGGCAAGTTGTACACTTTCAGAGCACTCAAAGCACAAGTTCTAGTTGACACATTTCCAATTTGTAGCAAATCTGCATGGCAAAGAGCTCTCAAGTCTCTAGCAAATGTGCAGTGGTGAGTCTACAGCAAGAGCTCTGCAAGTCACAGTGACCCCCTGTGGTGGGATGACTACTGCACAACAATACTGAACCAGAACTTGCAGCAGACTTGCAGAATGTTTGCAAAGAAAGTTGATCTAGAGTCATGCAATGCGGACTTGTTGTAATTTTGCAACAAACTTGTGAAGCCTGGCACGTCTAGCAATAGCTTAAAGTCATTTTCAATCTTGTAGCTCAATTGCTTTTTATCTGGGATCAAAGCATATACACAATTAGAAAAGAAGCCACTCTCCTTCATAAAAGCCTGAAATAAGTCTTTATTATTGCTGTCCAGTACAAAGCTGATCAACCTGCTCCTCTAACTTGTTTTAGTTTTCTAGGAGCTGAATTGTAAAGTAAAACACATTAGAGGAGCAGGTAGATCAGTTTTGTCCCTAAAGATGATGGCTGTTGGTTGTGGCAAATTCATTCATATTAAGATGCATTTTTTCATCCTGTTGCCCTGCCAGCTCTTGTTAGACTTTCTCAGGGACTTGCGGGCTAATTCATCTATTCGTACTGTTAGCAAAATGATGAGATGTCACAGCTGGGGGGGTGGAAGATAGAAGGGTTCAACAAAAACAGAAATGATGGATTCCTATTTATAAATAAAGAAAAGGGAGAATAATAAAAAAAAAAGCATGCATATCTATTATGCCTTATGTTTTATTACAACTGTGTAAATAAAAAATCTTCAACTGGTGACATGTCTTTATAGCATATTTTTGGGGTACAAGAATTGTGGCATAGGTGTACTGTTTATACAGTAGGTAGACTTCATTTTTTTTTTTTTTTAACCATACCCCTTCAAGCCTTTATCACTGTCAGAGCAGTGTGGTCACACCCACTGATCATGCTTCCTGTTTTAGTGCTGAGGGATACCCCAAGTATTTCACAGTCCTAGCAATACTTCTGCTTCTCACCTCCCTACTTAACTTTTTATGTAGCCTTCAGGTGAAAAGTAAAGGTGAATACTATAGAGCAGGCATCACTAAAATACAAGCTGGGCTTCAGACCTAGACCAAGTGACAGTCCTAGACGAAACCGTTGCACCCATGTCACTCAGCAGTCTGGGTGTCTCATTCTCTCTCTCCACTTCTGCCCCTAACCCCGAGTCACCCTGAAGTCTCCAGATTCCTCTCCCAGCTCCTGTCCTGCATCCAGACCTGCTCCTGCTCTTTACAAATTAGCTAAAAAGGGTTACTAAGAGAGATACTAAAGGGTAAGTAGCCTAAGTGTTACACCTACGTATCAAGTCATATGTAAAAGAATTACATGCTTAAAGGACTTTAGAGCATACAAATTGTAAGTACAGCAAAAGTTTAAAGGAGAAGTAGGGTCAAAGAAGAAGTAGTAGGGTCACAGGAGTGCACTTAGTTCTGCATTGCTGTGACCCGTTTTCAGCCTAAAGCTGATGTCACTGAGCCAGTCCAGGCTCTGGCGAGATGCCGACTTTAATGTTGGGAACCACTCAGATCCCTGACCGGTAGCTGGCTCAGCTTTTCAGCACATCCCTGAGAGCCTGAGCCAGCCTCTCCCACTCCTGTACAGCCCGGTGCTCCTGGGATGCCATTAAAGTTTATGTGCATGTAAAGGCAGGCATCCCAATACTTACAGTATAATAGAATGAAGGTAGCATAGGTTCAGATAAGATGTCTCTACACATTTTTCAGGAATTATGAGATGCTTCCTCAAGAGATCAAAAAGAGCAGTACAATATGCAGAGTAAATCTAAAATGACAAGACGTACATTGTAATAATGAGAGGATGAGAGAGGACGTCCCTTCTGTGAGGATGAGATGGAGGCAGATCTCTATTATACCTCTGGTAACTATGTTTTTGTCTACTTTTTTTTGCAAAGGGGGGGGGGGGGGGTTGTATAAACCTTATGAGAACTACATAGTATATTTCTGGAAAATGCTGGGCTTTTTTCTCAACTACTATCTCTGGGAATTATAGTCTACTCTGTATTTTTATTGTTGCATATTGTTTTGTTACATTCCTTTATACTATTAATTTTATCAATGTATTTTTGTAATGGTTGGTGGACATTTATAGCCCTCTGAATTAGTATCTGGGTTGCACTGGAATCTATACTAATTTTCTTGAGCTTACCTGGTGGCTATTATGCCCCTCTATCAACTAGAAAGTCCAGCACTTTGAGTTATTTTTTTCATCCAGAGTAGTTTTATCAGTGCTTATTTTTTGGCCTTAGTAGTTCAATAGGGTAACAGCTTTTTTTTTCCCCAAATTACTTTTTTACCATAGTATATGGTAAAAATTTGCTTGATATTTGCATATTTACTTTGTTTTTTCCTCCGTGGTCACTCTCTCTTCCCTTTTTTTTTTTTTTTTTGCTGCAGTGCCCTTTTGTATTGGTCCATGCGCTGGCATGCAGAGGAGACTATTTCCATGGTCCATGTCCACTGGTGTCCAGCTTTGGGTCGAGTAGGTGTTCTCTCTTAGAAACATTATATTATGCTTTGTTTATGTATATATTGTTGTTGTACTACAAATACATTATCACAATGATTGCATTGATTTGATACTGTATGTGTACCTTTGTATTTTGACATTATAATATAACTTGTCATTTTAGACTTACTCTAATATAACTAACAACTAACTATATACAAAATGAGGGACACGGGTTACAAGGAATACCAGGAATGGAAGGAAGGGGGTGGAATCAAGACTAAATACAGGAACAAGGAGCAGGAGTAAGCAGCAGGGTACAGGAGGCAAGGCTAGCTTAGGAGCAGGATAAACAGACATAAAGATCTGGCAGTAAGGATGACAATCAAAACACTGAGGCAAGTTGCAATAGCAGAGGTGGGACTTAAGCACCCTCCCAGCAGCTGGGGCCAGGTGGAACTAATTGCAGGAACCTGCTGGCTACTGGGAGACACCCGCTGGTGGTCACTGGAACTACAGCTTTCAGCCAAGCGACCCACAGTGCCACCTGCAGGTTAACCGGATCTGAACGCCTAATTCCTGTGAAATGCGTAGAGACATCTCTTATGGACCTACATTACCTTCAATCTATTATGTTCATCGTCACATATTATAGGGGCTATTGCCTTATTTTGAATAAATTGCTGATGACCATTGATCAATTATTGTATTTTTCTCTGTCTTTCTTCTACTTGTAATATTGGTTTTATAAAGAATTTGTATGTATCAATAAATTGTGTATGCGGTAATTTCTCTATTTTTTTTTTTTAGGCTTTTGCTGCATTTCATGTGCACGTCTAAAGTCCTTTAAGAATGTGATACTTTTGCTACTGCTACTGCTGCTGCCCTCTGCCACGCTATTGTAGGTTACAACTGTGAAGGAATCCGGGGGGGGGGAGGCTGTGATGTAAAGGGGCTGGGGACATTGAAAAGGTCACTTGCACAAAGGAGGGCTGTGATCTGAAGGGAAATGGGGACACTTATGTGAAAAAGGTGGCTGTGGTGTGTAAATGGCTGAGGACACTTATGTGAAAGGGTGGTGGGAGGCTGTGATGTGAAGGTTCTGAGTCACAGTACAAATATGAGATTTAGACCTCTGCTGGAAAAAAAATTCTACTGACCAGTCCTCTGGATTTTACTTAATCCCCATGCTATAGAGTGTCACTTGAGTGACAGCTTTGAGTCTTTAGGGACTACTGACATCACATCCAAGATGGCAGTGCCCAGCACTATCCTCAGGGCTTTTGGATGTTTACACAAAGGAGATTTCATAGGTAAATAACATACATAAAATACGTCAAATGCACATACTGTACAATCTTATGCAAATATTTTGTTGTAATGAATAATATAACCAAAACTCCAGTAAAACTTTACTTGTATGCAGTAGACTAGAGTGGGTGCTTACAGTGAGCAAAAGAATAGCAAAGTGCCTGGGCAGATAAAGCCCAAAGAAAATGAAGCAAGCTGGAGAACCAAAGCAATATTCTAGGTGATGGTGTATCACCAGACAGAATATTAAACATAAAATTCTGTTTTATTCGTATGTCTTTTTCTTTAGTTATTTTCATATTGTCACCACATCCCCCTGGAATCTGTTGTTCTCAGAGGCACTGATTTATTATTCTGACAATGTTCTGTATATAGTTTATATAGTACTGGAGCTGCATAGGGAAAATTAAAATATAACTTGGCTTTATAAAGAAAAATTGCATACAGACATTGACTCTGTGCTGTGGGAAGCTTAGGATATTACTTTTTCCAAATCTTTGTTTGAATGCTGTATTATATCTGAGCATGAACTCTGCTAAGCAATATTTGCATTTAAACCAGTCATCTTACCTAATCACAGTACAATGTCTGAACAACAATACTTTTTGTGAAAAAAAAAACGCTTTATATGGAGAATGGAGAATGGAGAATCCATTATAAAGACTGGAATTTCGCCCAACTAGGTATATTGCAACAAGGCAGAATTAAAGTGGTTGTAAAGGAAATCATTTTTATTTTTAAAATAACAAACATGGTATACTTACCTGCTCTTAGAAATGGTTTTGCACAGAGCAGCCCTAATTCTCCTCTTCTGGGATTCCCCTGTCGGCGCTTCTGCCCCCCCCCCCCACCTTATGAGTGCCACCCATGGCAAGTGGCTTGCTATGGGGGCACTTGTGCAGGCTTGAATCCAATTCAGGCTCTCTGTGTCCATTGACACACAGAGCACAGCTTGGTCCCGCCTTGCTCCCTCCTCACAGGCTGTAACTGACAGCAGCAGGAGCCAATAGCTCCCGCTGCGGCCCTTATGTCCAGTAAGGATAGCTGCTGATCTCGTGTACAGCTCTGGATCGACATTGGGCTCAGGTAAGTGTAAAGGGGGAAGGGGGGTGAGGGAGCACTGCACATAAAATGTTTTTTTTTACTTTAATGCATATACTTCATTAGAACCACTTTAATCTAGGTAAAATTCAGCTCCCATGTTGCACCATAAAGTTCCCTTATTATTTTCTGTTTAAGCCATCCTACCTGTCAAAAGGTAGTGTAGGGAGTGCACAGACATAAAATAATTTTGGGGTTTCACATTCTAAAAATACATATTAGTTGCATCCCTATTACAAGTATTGTAGGTGCCAGATTTAGGCTCCTGTATTTATCCTAATTATTGATCAGCTGCTTCTAACTAGCACGAATCAATAAAGTATACAATAAAAAACAAAAAAAAATGATATATCACTATGTATTTATTCATTTGCCTAATTAAATGCTTCCTCTGGGGTTTATAACAATGTTGGGCATATGCACTACTAGTGACACCAAGTAATGCATTATGGAATTTGAATTATCTAGATCAGCCTTTCCCAACCTTTACAACAAATATGAACCCTTGAAGCTCCAGTCTCAGAGAACCCCTGCTAAAAATTACTATATCTACAGTACAACTAATGATACATACAGTAAGTATGATGGTCAGTGGGAAGAATGCCCCTTACACTTTTGATCTTTGGAATTAATTGCTCCCTTACAGATAGTTAAAATGATCAGTAGTGTCAGTGGGAACTAATCTGAGATGCAGAAATTACTCATTGCTCAAGGAGACCCTAGCAACCTATGGAGGATCCTAGTGTTCTAAGGAACCCTGGTTGAGAAACCCTGACCTAGATAATTTGGAGAGAATATACAGTATATATCTTTTTGGAAGAGATATTTATTATTAAAAACATTGGGGATAACATGTGATTAGGGACATTGATTTTCATAGGATTAATTTATAGTAAATCTTTAAAAGGGACCAGCATGTTGCTTGTACTAGGCAATGTAATAGGCTCACTTCAGATAAAGGACCCTAAGAAGCCAGTATGCACCTGCTCTATGCATCCTACCATCTCAATCCACTGCCAGATGAACTGTGAACTCTCATGTGCTTCCAGGTATGAAAATATACATTATCAAGTGTGCATGCGCACGGCCACGGGAGCAGACATGCTGTTACCGAGCTCCGCACACCGCTGGTCAAACCACAGCTATCACTAGCAACAGGAGGACGGGTGAATACCCACATCAGGCTGCGGGATATCGAGAGCCTGCCATGCAGCACCAGACCTCAGGGTAACCTAAAAAGAGGCAATATAAACTGGGGAATCGGCAGGGAAAGGCACAGCTCCCTCCCTCTGGGCAGACTCCCCCTGCCAAGATGGCGCCGAGTAAGAATGACACACAAAGCAGCCTGAGCACTATACAGCCTCACTCACCTCAGGCTGCAGTCTCCTCACCGAGGGTGGAAATTTGGGACCCCTTCTCCTCACAGTCTTCAGGGGATCATGATAGGGACCCTCAGGGTGAATCCCTCTCTCAGCCTCCATCTCCAACAACTCCCCTGGAAATACCAGAGTCTGCAGGCTCCCCAGGGTCCTCAAAGAAAGATTTCAGAAATAGCTGAATCAATCTTTAGTCAGCCTAGTCCTGCTCATGAAGAATCCTCACTTCACCTCTTTCCATATGCAGGGGACACAGTGTTACTGGCACATTTTTCTACCATGCTTCAACAGGAACTCTCTAAAGCTTGCTCTATCATTACTAATGACAATAAACAAGACATACAGAGCTTTAAAATCAGACTAGATTGGAACTAAGGTGGATGGGACACTGGCAAGAGTTAATCAGAATACTAGGGTTATTGCTGAGCTTTAGGAGCGGCTGGAAGAGGCTTATGCAAAGATAGAAGACCTAGAAAACTAGTCCTGCAGCTATAATGTGCGGGTCCAAGGCCTACCAAAAACTCATACCAACCTGGAGGGCACCGTGCATGTTTTTAATGAAATAGCTGATTCCAGACATTTCACCCCACCAGTTGGAAGTGGAAAGGGTCCATGGGGCCTTGACAGCTCACAGGTTGGATGGACTAGCCCGCGAGATATAATAGTGAAGCCACATTACTATAAGATCAAAGAAAAGTTAATGATGGCCATCAGGATTTTCCAGGATCTGACATTATTTGGAGCATCAATCCAGTTATTTGCAGATCTGGCCCCTTCCACAGTGCAGAAGCTCCAAAATCTGAAGCCTCTTTTGCAACAGTTGATGAATCGTCAAATAAAATATCATTGGTTCCCATTCAGGCTCTCCTTTACCTACCGGGGTAAACCTCATTCTTTTTCTACCTACAACGAAGGTAAAGATTTGCTGCTGGGTTTGGGCATCATTTCCTCCGTGTCAAACAAATCGTCTCTGATTTGGTCCTCACAGCGATCACCGCCAACCAGGAAGAATCCACCGAACACCTAATTTGCCACAGACTAAACCCCCCCCCCCCCCTTTTGTTTTTTGTTTTGTTTTTTGACTTTTTGTCTTTTTAAAGGAGGAAAAGGAAAAGAAAAAGGGGGGTCGGTGATCATCTTTTTGTCCTGAAACCACACCGCTATGGAGAGCGTGTCCTGACCCACAGTTGCCTTGAACCACTTCATTAGTTTGGCAGACTTTACAGTGTCCTAATTTTGCTCTACTAACACTAACTGATTTATCAGATATTAGTTACTACTCTAATGTTCCCAGGTCTACAGTGTTTTTCTTTCATATGTTTACTCAGCAGCCGGACTGCTTGGCCAGCCTTCTGTGCCCCGGAGTTTCCAGGATGTGGTGGTAGCCTGGGCAACTTTGTAGTAGAATTTATCACTTCAATTGTTACTAATTGTTTAGCATAATCCCTGGTTTATTTACAGCGATCCTGGTATTCTGCAGAGGTGGACCCTCAAACCACTCTACTATTGCAGTGCTTCTATTTCACATGCTTACTCAGCAGCCGGGTTGCTTGGTCCGCCATCTGCGCCTGGGGGTTTTCTGGGTGTGGTGGTGGCCTGGGCAACTAAGCAAATAAGCTCCTGAAGAAGCAAAATTCGAGAAACAGTTGGGGAGTTGAACGTAGAGCTACTAGTCAACTTACTTCATATTCCACTCTGTGACAGGATATGTTTCAGGTTTTATTATCTTACTGGCTCTGACTTTATTGTCAGAACCAGTTCACTCTATATATCTCTATGTTGTTTACATTGTAATCGTATCATGTATACATGTATTTTTATGCAACTTGTTATCAATAAAATGTTAATTTTTTTATAATTGTGCATTTAAATCCATGTTTCCCAACCTTCTACGTATATACCAAAAACGGTAGTAAACTTACACAGTTGCTTCATAATTATGACCTAATCGATGGTTGGAGGTAGGATAATCCCTCCATCAGAGATTACACCTACTTTTCACATTTACACAATACATATTCACAGATCGATCACATATTTATAAGCTTCACATTGGAACCATTACTTGAATTCAGCTAAAATTCCAGCTACTACTTGGTCTGATCACTCTCTGGCCTGGTTATCCCTATCTGACCTGTGGAAGAAATTGTTTCCCTCCCTGTGGCGTCTTAATGCGACTCTGTTAAATGATCTGGTTGTGTTTAAGGAGATAGAGACGGAGCTGCATGCATTTTTTCGTGAGAATCTGTCCTTGGCTACATCTCCTTTTATTAACTGGGTGGCCCATAAGGTCACCCCCTGCAGTAAGTTTATACAGGTGCTGGCCAGAATCAAACGAGACTGTGATAGTAGGATCACACAAGAGATGGGTTTGTATAATCTATTGTTCGAACAACGAGCGTATCCACAAATAGAAATCAGACATAACATAGACATGGCTAGATTGACTTTTAAATTTAAGTCTTACCACTCAGGCTGAAAAGCACATACGTTGGTCATGACATAGATACTATACTATGGTGGGTAAACCCACTACCTTATTAGCCAGAAAACTGGTTCTCCACACCTTCACGCGCCGGCCTTACCTAAACTCAGATTACATAACGGACATTTGACCAACAATCCCGACCTGATTTTAAAAGAATTTACAAATTTTTAATCTACATTATATAATAATCCAGCGCAGTTCCGTCAGGGCATAGCGGATGATTTTTTTTTCAGCAATATCTCTTTGCCTAAATTGACACAAGCTCACCCAGATCTCATGGATGAGGAATTTTCGGAGTTGGAAATCAGACAGGCTATTAAAAGTTTTAATCCCTCCAAAGCACCAGGCCCAGATGGGTTTTCAGGCCAATACTACTGAAAATTCCAAGAGATCTTGACCCCACATCTGTGTGCTTTTTTTAACGCAATCCGAAAGGGTACAAGCCTTTTGGTTCAGGAGAACGGGGCGTGCATACATGTTGTTCTAAAACTAGAGTAGGACCTTGGGGCTTGTATGAACTGCCGACCAATCTCCTTGATAAATACAGATTTAAAAATTCTGTCCAAAGTCATGGCAGCTAAATTGAGTTATTTTCTCATGAAAGATATTCACCCAGACCAGGCAGGGTTTGTTCCAGGTCGTCAAACGTCAGATCAAACCAGAAGGGTTATAGACATCATCTCAGCGATGCAATCTTACTGGGATGGGAGGGGACCTAGGAGGGGAATGTTGCTGTCCTTAGATATACACAAGGCTTTTGATTCCTTGTCTTGGGATTAACTTTTTCATGACTTAACACGATTTGGATCACAATTTATAACAGTGCTTCGGGTTTTATATAGCTCCCCCACTGCATCCTTAATGATAAAGGGATATTCCTCGAGTCCCATTTCTATCCAAAGGGCTACTCGTCAGGGGTGTCCTTTATATCTGTTACTTTTTGTTCTCGCCTTGGAGCCACTTGCAATTAAAATTCGCACCTCCATTAATATTAGGGGTATAGAATGTGACAACAGAGAACATAAATGTGTCATCTTTGCAGATGACATGCTGATGATGGTCTCATCACCTATCACTACCCTTCCTAACCTATACACATTACTTAAATATTTTACAAGGATTTCTAGTCTTAAAATAAACCATGACAAATCACAGGCCATTAATTTTTTTTTAGAGGAAAGCACACTCACAGCTCTCAAATAGTCCTAAAATTGTATATGACACTCAGAGGCTCTCCCATATTTGGGCATTACCCTGACGCCATCTTTATGCACTTTATACTCCAAGAACCATCTTGCACTTTTCAAACGCCTAACAGCTGACATAGACAGATGGTTGCTCCACCCTCTGTAGTGGTTTGGCAGACTACATTCTGTGAAAATAAACATTCTCCCGAAAGTCTTATATTTATTCCACACTTTGCTAGTTGCACTGGTCAGGTCAGATATGCTAACATTTCAAAAAAATTCTAACCTTTATTTGGGGGGACAAGAGGCCTAGGGTGAATAAGCGCTCATTATTCACTCCCAAGAGGAGGGGCGGGTTGGGGACACCAGACATGCTAAAATATTTTTATGCGGCACAGTTGGCTCAGTTAGCCAAATTTTATTCCAATCAGTCTCACCCTATCTGGATGCAGGTGGAGGGGTATGCATGTCTGGCTCAACCAATTTCTCATATTCTATGGTTACCACCTAAGGAACGGCCTTCAATTCTATGTCCAGCACTTTCCTTCTCCCAAATTCTCCCAAAGTCTCCCAAATTTAAATCTCAGCCTACTCTTCTGGCCCCTATTCTTAGCAATAGGGAATTCACCCTGGGCCTCAACCACAGAACGTTCATTTGGTGGACCAATAAAGGTTTTCTGCACATAGCAGATTTATGTAATCATAGGGGAATATTGTCAAGACAGGTTTTAATAGAGAAATATCAAATGCCAGCTTCATAATTCTTTTGTTGTACTCAGATAACACATTTCTTACATATCTTATGGCAGAATTTTGATATAGTAATCATATCCCCCAAGGAATATTTGTGTCAGGAATTTGATAAGATACGAGGACATATTTCTGAACTTTATACTATTTTGACTAATTCCCCTGTCAAACAGGGCTATATAGAAAAATTGGAGGTAGATCTCCAGGAAACTATTGAGCTGGATGAATGGCATTCCATAGCCCAGGAGACTTCAAGGTCTCTTGGTAATACCACAATTATAAAAGCGAACTATGGTAACAGCTAGGCTGGCAACCTATATAATGGGAGCCTCCCCCTTATGTTCTCATGGCCGTTGACAAGAAGGGACGATGTACCACATATGCAAGGTGGAGACAGCCTCAAGACCCCAGAGACGTCTCATAGCCTTCATATTTATATCAGCAAAAATTATAATTGCAAAATCTTGGAAATCATCCATCTTGCCATTCAAACCGCTCAAGCACAAACTTTCCTGGATTATGATCAATGAACGAATGTCAGCGATCTTGAATGATAAAACAAGTATGTTTGAGAGGGTTTGGAACCCATGGGACTCATGGGTCAGGTACCTGACTAGAGATCCTCGCTCTATACCTGATTAAGGCAGCTTCAGGATAGTTGGATTCAGCGTTTGAGGTCTTACTCTACTTTCATCCTCAACCTTTCCCCTTTCCTCTTTCTCCCTTCTCAGTCTTGATATTACATTTCTTGGGTCTATCCAAAAATTCCCTATAAACCTAGACAAGTGACTACTTCCTCAAAGCGAAGACTCGTTACTGGGTGACGAGGGTTGGGGCTTCCTTCCCCTGGAAATGCGGGCCCCCTCCCACGAATGTATACAGTTATAGTCAGGCGCATCTCCAGCCCATTGGGGTTTGTGCGCTGACCCTTGGGTAGGAATTGCAATTCCTAGCAACTTAGTCTTTTACTGTATAATGAGCCTAAGATGTGCCTTGTTAGTGTGACACTAAGAGTTTAAATGATTATTAGGGTTAGTCCACACTGATAGTACAATCTGTACTGATTGTGAAGAGTTTTATTCCAAAGAATGCTCCTTTTTCATATGTATATATATTTAAAAATTTCGGGTCTCTAGCCCATTCTATATGTATTTTACATTTGTGGCAGATACACATTCTTTGTCATATCTTTTGTATTTTCTTTTGTTTTTGTGAAATACTTTAATAAAAACAATGAAACAGAGAATATAAATGACCCTGCTTTCCTACAATGCAGCACTTGGCAAACAGGCTGCTAATTGCCAGGCCCTGTTGCTAAGTGCCATATTATGAGGGCTGAGAGAAAATGTGCAGCCCCGTATGTGTTACAACTTGCTTTGCTCAGAAAGTCTAAATGTAGCCAGGAATTTTGAATGGTCTGGAGGTGGATTGGGGAGACATGAGAGTGCAGGGAACATAGGAACATTAAGGAAGGCAGAAAAAAAGGCCACGTGTTGCATCAAGCTTGCCTGACTATAGATCTATGTTTGTCCTAAGCGTGTTTAATTCCTCTACTGTTCACTGACTTACTATCTCTGCTGGAAGTCTGCTTAAAAGCATCAACTTCTCTTCAATAATATAAGATCTAATATTAAAGTTTGAACTTTCCTTCTGAGAGTTAGAGGTCATACCCATGTGTTATTGATCGCAGATTCATTTTGAAAATACTGCACCTCTGAACCCTATTCACACCCTTAAAAAATGTAAAGGTTTCAGTCATGACCCTCTTCCCTCTATTCCTTGAGACTGTACATAATAGGTTCCTCCAGTCTCTCCTGATGTTTTATTCCCTATGCCAGTCATTCTCAACCAGGGTTCCTCCAGAGGTTGTTCGGGGCTCCTCAAACTGTGGCTGATTGACCTACCATATGAGGATGCCTGAATGTTTTTGAGCCCAATGCCACTTCGCAGAGCCAGCGGCATGACATCAATGATCTTTTTAGCTGTCTGTAAAGGTGGCAATTTTCCAACTGCCCTAAATGTAAGAGGCATTCTTCCCATTGACCCCTCATGAATTCATTTCAGCAGGGGTTCCCTGAAACCAGAAATATTTCAAGGGTTCATTTGGGGTAAAAAATTTGAGAAATGCTGTCCTAGACCTTCCACCGTTTTTGTTGCCTGCTTACACATTAATATAGTGCCTCCTGTTAAAGTTGACCTGTTATTTTCCACTAGAAAAAGCAAAAACAAGTTCACTTTAAGCAATATAGGCATACAAAAATTTTCTTGCTATTTAGTCTGAAAAAAAATATTACATTTTACTGTGACACTCGTGCAATAAAAATTTATGAGAATCCTTACTCCAAAGGCAAATAAAATTTTAGTAGGTTATAAAGAATTTACACAAAGCAAATATTTCTTAGGCTAAAGACATGCATTTTGCTAATTCTGAGGAAAATTACATATTTAAGATCTGCAATAATCTAACAGTTCATATCTAATATGAGCCCACTCTGTCTATTTCTACCAACAGAAATAATTCTGGGGTTGGAAAACAGATGGTTTTCTACTGCATGTGAATTAGAATAAGATCCAAAGCTGTATTCGGAATGAATGAGTCACATCTTAACATTAGGATACATGACTGCATCAAGAACTGCCTCCCAGGTGTCAAACTAAATTTAAAAAGAAAAAAAAAATTGTTCCACCCACCTAATGCTATTAAAATTGTACATAATAAAGGACAAGTTTTATTTTCTATATTTGTGCTTGGTTTAAAATGGATTGGTTACAACATATGAACTGATTAGAAGGGTATTATAGAATGGTAAGCACTCAATTACCGTAACAGCTGCAACACATTAAGAATAGGTTGATTGGACAACAGGTGTACAACCTTGTTTTCTTGAACAACAAATAGACAGATATACTTAAGTTTGGTATAGATTTTTAAGGATAAGTTCACCTTTCAAAAAATAAAAAATAAATGCACATCTTTTTGCAGGTAATACATTGGCATTTATTATTTTTTTAATTGGGAGCCTGGAAAGCATTGCCCCCACGATCAGCAGATCATGGGTGCTATGCAGTGCTCTTACAGACTCTGTGTGTAAGCTGTTTGGCCGTACATCAGCAGTTACACATTAACAGGAAGCATTAATGAACTACCACAGCGCTCAACAAGGCCATGGTAGTTCATTGAGAACTATAAGTCAACAGCCGCAATAGGCTGCTGGATCTTGTAGTTTTCAATTCACAGAACTCTGTAAATGAGTGCAAATTCTGGCAGAGTGGGATGAGAAGATCCCCCTACGCCTGTGACATCGGGGTAGAGTGAGGGCCGGTGGATTTGTAATGTGTTACATACTGAATATGGGTGTAACATGGTACAAAAGGTACGTGTATGGTGTGAAAAATCGGCGCTAATTCAAATCATAAATAAATGTGATACACTCTGTGACAATAACGATGTCCACCACTGTGGATAGTGCTCTATATGATAAAACCTGATGCAAAAATGTCGAAGTAAAATCAATCCTCAATGTAAAACTGTAAAAGCGAGCCTATACACAAAAGATCTTCAGTGGATGACTCTGATGGTACAAAAGGTGACCTTATCCTTCAAGGAGGAACCCTGTGCAAAAAAAAAACAAGAATAAAAAAACTATGGAATTCCTCCCAAAATCCAAACCAGTCCATTATCCAAGCATGCAGGCTTGCAGTCAAGGAAAGAGAAGGGGAATGAGTGTGCGCCCCCACTCCCCCTTCTGAACCATACCTGGCCACATGCCCTCAATATGAGCTTCATATGCCTCCAAAGTGAGGGAACTCCAGTGTATCACCAGTGTCACCAGAATTAGTGCTCCTATTAGAAGATGTCACCTCTCTTACTGATCTGATGTCAATCTAAAATTTGGGATTTTCTTTTACTTTCCACTTTGATGGGAATGGTAAACAGAACAAATAGAGAGAATGAATCTCCAGTAGCGTAAGAGCCGCTTGGTAATTTGGGTTCTCCGTTCTGCACCTTAACTCCCAAAATACCCTCAGCCCCTCTGACACACTTGGTTGAATAAAAAGTATTGTAAGCAATTATAAGAACATGAGTACAGATACCTGTAACTCAACTGTGATATAGCACCAGTAAATTGACACAAGACCATTTAGTGATAAATTAACTCAATGTATTAGTATGGATTAGAATAAATGGTGATTTGAGCAGAAATGAACACAGAAGGTAGGTTCAGACCCAATTCACTAGACAGTATGTTCAAAATACTTTGATTAAGGTAACTTAAAGGGTAACTCCACTTTCGAGGGGATAAAAATAGCAAATAAAGAAAAAATAATATAGCGTGTAAAATTGCGACACAAGTCATATTGTAATTGAATAAAAAGAAATGTAGTAGCGCCAAACACTATAAACAAATAAAATCATCCATAAAAGTCCAAATAGAGTCCATAAAGGGAAAAAAGGCAAGATCCCAGATCCAGATTGTGCAGGTAAAGGAAAGCCAGCACCCAATTGTGATGTGCACACTTATGCGCTTACCAGAGGTCAGTATAATCAGAGCGGTGTATGAATCCAAGAGGAGCAAGATGGACCACCAAATTGTTTCAGGGATTCCGACTCAGATAAACCTGATAAGCTGACACCAGTAGGGTATATATAGCCTGATATAGGGAATATCGCCAGGGCTTGCTGCAAGTTGATCCCAACTCCAGTACCTCAACACAAAAGGGAGGACAATAGTGCAGACTGTACAGGATAACATTTATTGAAAGAAAGAATGGTACTCACACATAACGAAATGTAAAAGAGCATGTCACATAATGGGATACCGCGGTGCACATCATAGAGAATAATTTAAAAAATGATTGCAAGGGATTGTTGTACAAGCCAATTCTCATTTTAATTACATGATTCATTTAATTGGAAACATTGATGTTGCTATGTGTGTGTTTCAGGGAGTGTGCTATTTAACTTTGTATCAACTTAACAGGTAATGGATCCTAAAAGAAAACCTAAATTTCACTGCATTTGTTCTTAAAGCGGAGTTCCGGGCTCAAAAACAACTTTGGCCCATCCGCTTGCTGTAAATCCCATATTGTAGTGCATCAATGCAGTTTTACTGCAAATAGCTTAGTCCATGTCAGTCCTGAAACACCTCTACGCTTCATGTGCGGAACGCTCACTCGTGTTGTGCAAATGCCAGTCCCATTGATCAATCATCAGTGGATGAATTTCATTTTAAGCTATCTATGGCACGTGAAGCAGGACAAAAAAAGAATGAATTATTTAAAAGTCCATGATTATAACATCCCAGTTTTATATATAATTCCCAAACTGCACAAAAACTTTAATAACCCCTCGGGTAGACCGATTGTGTCCGCGAATAATGGCCCCTTGGAAAAAGTGAGTCAATACGTGGATAAACTTTTGAAAATCATCTTCCTCCCACTTTAGTCATTCATTAGGGTCACTAAGGATTTGCTCAGCAAGCTGGAAGATTTTGTTATTGACGCAGATTGGATTCTGGTGGGCATTGACGTTGAATCATTATATGCATCTATACCACATAGATGTGGCTTGAAGGCTGTAGAGTATTTTTTGTTCAAATATTTTACAGAAATGGCCCATCAGAATGAATTCATTTTGGATCTAATAAATTTTGCGCTAAATAATAATTTCTTCCAGTTTGATAATGTCAATCGTTAAATATCAGGCACGTCCATCAGCACCATCCTACGCATGCCTACATCAAGGTATGTGGGAGGCAAAGATATCATTTGACATCTTTTGAAAAACAAGTGGCTTTTTTAGCATGTTACATTAATGATATTTTGGTGGTCTGGAGGGGCCGTGAAGAGGAATTGCATGAGTTCATTAATGAATTAAATCTTAATGATTACAACATAAAGTTGAGATATAATTTTGACTGTGGCAAATTCCTTTCCTGGACCACTAAATCACCACAGAGGATAACTGACTGGTGACCTCCACATACTGTAAGCCCACAGCCGCATATACATTGTTATGAGCAGACAGTTTTTCACCCTAAAGCACTAATTCAGGGAATTCCCACAGGCCAATTTTCTTTGGATTCGAAGAAATTGCATAAAAAAATGGACTCTAACCACTTGCCGATAAGCCACCGCAGTTATACGGCGGCATGTTACCTTGAATCATCGTACCTGTACGGTGGGAGGGATCTGGTGAGCGCAATGCGCGCCACCAAAGGTGCACGCCTGGGCCAACGCCCGCTCGCCAGCGGGAAAGCCGAGGCACGGGGCCAGCGGCCGCGATTGCCGCTGGGCACCTGCGATCGCTCCCCGTGAAGAATGGCGGTCTGCTGTTGTAAACACAGCAGAACGCTGTTATCTCTGCTATCAACACAGAGCCTCTGTGTTCCTGCTATTCAGGAGCACAGGTCTCTGTGTTGATAGTACAAGCCCACCCCCCCCCCCAGTTATAAAACACCCCCTAGGCTCACATTTAACCCTTTGATCGCCCTGGGATTAACCCCTTCCCTTCCAGTGTCATTATTACAGTATCAGTGCATATTTTTAGTACTGATTACTGTAGTAATGTCACTGGTCCCCCCAAAAGTGTCAAAAAAGTCGGTTAGGGGTCCGATCTGTCCACCGCAATGTCGCAGTCCCGCTAATAATCGCTGATCGCCGCCATTACTAGTAAAAATAAATAAATAAATAAAAATTACCTAAATCTTTCCCCTAGTTTGTAAACACGATAAAATTTGTGCAAACCAATCAAAATACGCTTATTGGGATTTTTTTTACCAAAAATATGTAGCAAAATACAAATTGGCCTAAAATGATGAAACAAAATTTGATTTTTAATATTTTTGGGGGGGAATGTTGTATACCAGAAAGTGAAAAATATTGTTTTTGTTTATAGCGCAAAAAATTAAAATCACACAGGTGTTCAAATACCACCAAAAGAAAGCTGTATTTGTGGGAAAAAAGGACATCAATTTTATCTGAGTACAGCATTGCACAATCGCGCAATTGTCCATTAAAGTAATGCAGTGCTGAATCACAAAAAATGGCCTGGTCATTAAGGGGGAAATCTTCGAGCCCAGAAGTGGTTAACTTACCTAGCGGTATGATTCTTTCGGATTTTAGGTGCTGAAAACGGTAGCATTATTTTGCATGTAGTTTTTAAGAATGAGCTGCCCAAACTATTTACATATGATTTTTTTTTCTGTGCGTTCTTCTTTATAACATCTCAGGTATAATAAAGTTTGAAACACAAAATCATAAATTATAATAAAAAACTATAAATAAGTTAAAGTATGTATGTATGTATGTATACATATATATATATATACTTATATATATATATATATATATATATATATATATATATATATATATATATATATAAACACACACGTATATATACGTGCGAAAGTATTCGGCCCCCTTGAACTTTGCGACCTTTTGCCACATTTCAGGCTTCAAACATAGAGATATAAAACTGTAATTTTTTGTGAAGAATCAACAACAAGTGGGACACAATCATGAAGTGGAATGAAATTTATTGGATATTTCAAACTTTGTTAACAATTAAAAACTGAAAAATCTGGCCTTTATGGATGAGTGGCAAGAAGAAAGCCATTTCTTAAAGATATCCATAAAAAGTGTTGTTTAAAGTTTGCCACAAGCCACCTGGGAGACACACCAAACATGTGGAAGAAAGTGCTCTGGTCAGATGAAACCAAAATCGAACTTTTTGGCAACAATACAAAACGTTATTTTTGGCGTAAAAGCAACACAGCTCATCACCCTGAACACACCATCCCCACTGTCAAACATGGTGGTGGCAGCATCATGGTTTGGGCCTGCTTTTCTTCAGCAGGGACAGGGAAGATGGTTAAAATTGATGGGAAGATGGATGGAGCCAAATACAGGACCATTCTGGAAGAAAACCTGATGGAGTCTGCAAAAGACCTGAGACTGGGATGGAGATTTGTCTTCCAACAAGACAATGATCCAAAACATAAAGCAAAATCTACAATGGAATGGTTCACAAATAAACATATCCAGGTGTTAGAATGGCCAAGTCAAAGTCCAGACCTGAATCCAATCGAGAATCTGTGGAAAGAACTGAAAACTGCTGTTCAAAAACGCTCTCCATCCAACCTCACAGAGCTCGAGCTGTTTTGCAAGGAGGAATGGGTAAAAATTTCAGTCTCTCGATGTGCAAAACTGATAGAGACATACCCCAAGCGACTTACAGCTGTAATCGCAGCAAAAGGTGGCGCTACAAAGTATTAACTTAAGGTGGCTGAATAATTTTGCAAGCCCAATTTTTTAGTTTTTTATTTGTTAAAAAAGTTTAAAATATCCAATAAATTTCGTTCCACTTCATGATTGTGTCCCACTTGTTGTTGATTCTTCACAAAAAATTACAGTTTTATATCTTTATGTTTGAAGCCTGAAATGTGGCAAAAGGTCGCAAAGTTCAAGGGGGCCGAATACCTTCGCAAAGGCACTGTATATATATATATATATATATATATATACATGTACATACATATATATATATATAAAGTACAGTGAAACTGCAGGAAAGGGCACTGGGGGGCAAACTAATGTGACTATATTTTATTTTGCATTGTATCAGTGTGTTTGGTGTGTTTTACATTTGAATTTGCCGCCGGGTCCACCCCCCTGCAAACGTCACGTCGCAGAAGACGGAAGCCGGGGCTCACAGAGGATCGGGAGGAAGCTCCGCCGCCGCACGACGCCGGGATACATCGCTGGATCCCGGTGACAAGGTAAGTAACCCCTCTACCAGGATCCAGCGATCTTCCTAGCGGTACCCCGAGTGTGGCTCGGGGTTACCGCTTTTGGCACTGAAATTTAACCCCCGAGCCACGCTCGGGAATACCGCTAGGAAGGTTAATAAAGAAGGACACAAAATGTATGATAAGTTTAAAGAAAGAGGTTATACTCATAAGGTTCTAAAAAAAGCAAAGTGAAAAGCTTCAAATAGAGATCGTTCCACCCTTTTGATGGATACATTTCCTTGCCCAACTACTCAGGAGAGGAGTCAAGCCCCAATGAGATTTTTTACACAATATGGGGCCCAATGGCCTAAAGTGAGGGAAGCCCTAACACAACATTGGCCCACATTAAGCCAGTGTCCCTTACTGTCCAGGATTGTTAGTGATTTTCTCCACATGGTTGCACGTAGGGCACTTAATCTTTCTCATATGCTTATCCATTCAGAATATATACAGTCTGAAAATGACTCGTAGTTATCCTCATTCCCCAGAACGTTAGGGATGGTCCCTTGTGGCCATTGCCTAAATGCACGGAGGTGTTTACGGATGCCGGCAGGTCAACTGTCTATTCAATTAAAAGTTTGATTAATTGCGCTACTACCCGTGTTATCTACAGTATATTATCCCCATGCAAAATGATGTACATAGGCAAGACTAAGCGACAGTTGCCCATCTGCATTGGTGAGCACCTTAGGGACATTAAAAAGAAGGAACTTGATAGTCCCTTGGCACAGCATTTTCTACAATATCATCAAGCAGACCCCTCTGGTCTTAAAGTGAAATAATTTTTTGCCCTCAAACTAAGCAACAGAAGAGGGGATTTTGATAGAATACTTTTGAAGAAAGAAAAATTCTGGATATATAAATTAAATACTCTTGTGCCAAATGGCTTGAACAGGGAATTTAACTTACAAATCTTTCTGGATTAAGATTATGTGAACAAGGTCATATCATAAAGTATTTTGGCTGATTTTTGGTCTGCTCCTCCCCTTATCACATGCTTTTGTTATTTCTCTTTTCTCCCTCCTTTTTCTCCTTCCTTTTCCTCCTTCTCCTTTTTTTCCCTCTTGTTTCTTTACATTGGTCCATGATTTTTGCTTTTTTACTTGCTCTGCTGCAGACTATGGCCATTTGGTGTTGACTGGCCTGTAGAGTTGCCCAATTTTTGGGCGCTATGGGCACATGTATTTCCACTAAATATGATTGCTTGGATGCTGAATTTTCATATTTTTGTATTTTATGTGTTCGACAAAGTTGCATGTCCCCTTTAAATATCTTTATGAGCTGGGTCAAAGGGTGTATTTAAACACGTACCAGCCAGGAGACGCTATGTCCTGATGAAGCTGGGTTTCTGGTGAAACACGCTGACGTCATGAAGGCGTGCACCGGACGTCCATAGTCATGCCCTCCATCCTCTCTTTCCAACCGGGTAGTTCCAGCGGGATCTCGGAGACATGGCAGAGACCAACACACATGTGTTTAGCAGCGGCATGCACTGACTTCTCCCTGGTGATCTGACAAAGACTTAGCAACCACCAAGATTACACATGCTATACGCAACACTACTAGATCAATGGGACTGCCATTTGCACAACAAGAGTGAGTGTTCTGCTCATGGAGCGTAGAGGTGTTTCAGGACTGACATGGACTGAGCTATTTGCTCTCAGCTGTATATATATATATATATATATATATATATATATTCTGTCTTTTTCCTGATGCAGCAGTGATAACAGACTATTCATTTATTATTCATTAAACACACAATGTTATTTACATACACATACTGCACTGTACTAGGGATGATCGAACGGTTCGGGTCGACCATCGGTTCGACCCGAACATTGACTGTTCGAAATTCTGCCGAGTTCCGAACTTTTTGCAGAAAAAGTTCGGAATTCGGCAACCAGAACCGACCAAAATGCAATGGGACAGGAACTGGGCCTTAAAAGCCCGTGATTGGACCAGAACCATCAGTAAAAGCCAATTGAGGGGGAAGGAGGATGCTAGGAATGTGATTGGAGTGACTAGGGGGTCCAGAGGCCAATCAGTAGTGAATACGTCCCCCAGTATATAAGATAGCCTCGCCAAATCTCTAGCACTGTAATACAGGGGCTGTGGAAGAGAGTGGAAGCAGTTCTGTTACTCCTGCTTCAAAAGTGTCATTTAGCAATTATTAGTGTGAGGAAAGGGACATCTAGTGTAGTTAGGGTACTATTTTCCACTATAGTTAGATTCAATAATCTAGTTTCAGTAGGGAAAGTGTTAGGTGTCAGGGTGACCGTAGTGTAGTGTAGGGTGAACTGACTCTGACTGCTATGGCAGGGTGACCAAACTCTTCCATGTCAGGGTGACCGCCATAGAAAAAAGATTGTTTGTATTAGAATTGCAGTAGAGCAGGGTAGTGGCTCCGCTACTTTTACACCTGACCGTTTTTTGTTTCCGGCGTTTATTGGGCTTTTTTGTGGACGTCTTTGGAGGCAGGCATGACATCTGAACTTCTGTGTAGGGGTATATATACACACAGGTATATATACACACACACATGTATGTATATATACACAAACACACATATGGGTGTGAAAGTAGCAGAACCTTATGCCTGCGCTAATGAAATTATTTGCAAGCATAGGGCTCCGCTCCTATCACACCTATATGTGTGTATGTGTATAAATACATATATGTGTGTGTGTGTGTATATAAACCCCTACACAGAAGTTCAGATGTCATGCCTGCCTCCAAAGACGTCCACAAAAAAGCCCAATAAACGCCTGCAACAAAAACGGCCAGGTGTGAAAATAGCGGAGCCATATTCCTGCTCTACTGCAATTCTAAGACAAACAATCTTTTTTTTTCTGGTTCTGGACATGCTACAGAGCTGAAACTTCACAGGTACACTTTCTAGACCACCAGACACTAAATCCAAAGAAATATAATTTTTTTTTCCAATAATTTTTTCAATAATTGGCTCTCTATCAAAAACGACAATTTTTAAGAACTTTTTTTGTGTGATTAATAGTCCCTGGGGCATGACCCAGAACCCTAGGCACTTTTTAGGGGCATTTATTGGGTTTTAGGGCTTCAAAATGGTGTTTTTTGATTACCGAAGTTCGGGTCCCATTAATTTCAATGGGGTTCTGGAATCCGGAAAAACTTTTGGGAAGTTTGGGTGTTCTGGTCGAACCGAACTTTTCAAAAGTTCGATCATCCCTACTCTGTACCTGCTACATCGATCTGTGGATGCGTCCCATGAGATTTTTGTGCACTTACCTATCCCCTATAGTTGATTGACGTTTAGCTATTAGAGGGATGTTTTAGTAGTATGTATGGGGAATGGCGTCTAGCGCACCTTTTTTGGTTTAATTTAGACAACGTTGTCTTTTTTTATTGATTGGTGATGGTGGTGGCTTCTGTTCTTTGTATTTGGTAGTGGATGCTTGTATATAATAAAAGTTGATATTTTTATAGGTTGTTGCCGTACTTGCAATTTTTTGTTACTATACCCGGAGACTCATACTTTTGGTGCTTTATCCAGTTCTCTCTATCCGCCTGTTGTTTGTACATGATTTATTTTGGCCATAGAGCCCAACTTTATATAAGTGATTGGGTAAGTAATTAGAGGTCCCTCCCTTTTTGATACCTTTTAAAGTCTTTGTTCACCTATTACTTTACTTTTCCTATACAATGCTGTATATTCCCCCACTTTTTTTGCTTGCTGCATGTTATTTTTTTGTTTTTTGTTCTGTGCCTTCCCCTTTTTTGAAATTGTGAGCCGCGGTTTTTCTGACTGTGGCACTGTTGTTCCCCCTTTTTTTTATAGTTTTGACATTTCTGTCAGAGGCAGCCCTCAAGTTAAATCCATCCAATTACACCTTTTACTTGTCTCTATTACATTTCGGAAATTTGCCCCACATCATGTCTGGGAGGCCAAGAAGGAGAGGCAGACATTCCCATGCCACTGTGAGGTGTTCACAGGCAAAGGTGGACAAAACCCATCCTCAGGCAGGGCACCATTTTCTCTGTTTAGTGATGTTGCCTGTGCTATCCAGCCACAGCATGCAGAGGAGCTGGTGGACTGGCTTACTAAACCATCCTTATCCTCTATCACTCAAGCAGAGACTAGTGCACAGCCCACCACAGCTGGCAGAGAGGCTTATTCTGCCTCCTTGTCCACATCTACTCCTGCCATAGCCCCAGCATCATGCATGGAGGAGTCAGCTGAGTTATTTGAACACAGCATCAGCTCCTTGGCGATGCACAGGCATTACTTGATTCTGATGATGGTTCTGAATCTGAGGTTGAGAAAGGTAGGAACGTGAGCCTACAGAGAGGGGAGAACACTGATAAACAAGAAATTGGCAGTCCTGTTCTGCCAGCCGCCTCGTATTGCCAAGTTGGCTCCAGTGATGATGAGGATAGAGGGGATGACGATGACAAGGTCACTAACATGATTTGGGTGGCGGATAGATAAGAGGAGGAAAGTGAGCGTGAGGCAAAAGCCCAACAAGGCATAATGTCCTCCAGAGCAGCCACCCTATTCCATCCGATTGTGGAGCTTTTATCCCCTGGCCCACTTCTCACAGCTCAGCTGTCTGGGCCTTTTTTAACACATGTGCAGCCGATCACACTGTTGCAATTTGCAAACTTTGCTTTAAGCGCATCAAGCGTTGCAAAAACGCCAGCCATTTGGGTACCACATTCTTGATAATGCATTTAACCTCACACCATTCAGCCCATTGGCAAGCGCACCTGAAAGCCACGCAAAAGGGAAACAAGTGTTCTCCTCCTCACCTTTCATGTCTACCCCCACTATATCTCATGACCTCTCAGCAGTCCCCACTGACAGAGATGATGGTATAGCAAAATGTGTCACAGGTCCTTGCAGCATGTCTGCCAGCAGCACACCACCAGCTGTAGAGTATAGCAGGCACATGTCTCTGCCCCAGCTGATGCAAAAACAAAATAAAGTCACTGAACAACATAAGTGCTCATTGGTGTTTTCTTAAAATGATAGTAAAAAAACAAACAAAAAAAGCTATTCAAGTATGCATTCCTAAAGTGGTTGTAAAGGCTTAAGGTTTTTTTACCTTTGTGCATTGTATGCATGAAGGTAAAAAACCTTCTGTGTGCTGCTCCCCCCACAGCCCCCTCTAATACTTACCAGAGCTCCCTATCAATCCAGCAATATGCAAGGGAACTCTGGCTGTCCCGGGTCTCTCTTTTCTTATTGGCTCCCTCTGCTGTCAATTACAGCCAATGAGGTTTGCGCGGGGGCAGGACCGAGCCATGGCTCTATGTGTCTTATGGATGCATGGAGCTGAGCTTGTGATTGAGCATGCATCGTGATTGAGCATGCACCAGTGCCCCCATAGCAAGCTACTATTGGGGGCACTGGTTAAGGGGGAGGTGCCAGGAGCGCTAGCACGGGACAGGAGAAGGAGAGGATTGGGGCTGCGCTCTGCAAAGCCATTGCACAGAGCAGGTAAGTATAACAGGTTTGTTATTAAGAAAAATAAGAATAATCCTTTTACTATCACTTTAACTAAACAAATAAATAAAAAACATGCCTCCTAAAGCTCTCAGCCTCCTCAAAATCCCTTTTTTTTGCTGTTGGAGTCCAGCTGTCTCTTACAGATTGGCTATGTTTGTTCTCCATGGTGGTTCCACTGTATATAGGAACATAGTCACCCTGAGATGAACTAAAGACTATGGGCAATGGAATTTGTAGTGTAAATAGAGCAGTGCACATGACCATGCATTCCTGCATTGCTTATTCCAAACAAAAGGATGTGAAGGGGAAAGAAGGTTTGGAAGTTCACAAAGGACCTTACAAGGAGACAAAAAAACACAATTTCATGACAAATAGATTACATGGCCATTAATTAATGGATGTGTATGAATTGGGTATGGAGAAAAGGATATAATTTAGTGTCATTTTAAATTCGAATTTAAGCAGGTGGTTCATTGTTATCTTCAAATACCACCATCTCTCTCTGCTCCCATTATCCAGCTCCCCTCTTTGGCATATGCACTGCCACCAGTTACCTCTATAATTTGCCCTAGGAGTACTAGCTAAGGCAAAAAACTCACTTTGTCCCCCCTTGCAGTTGTTTCACTGTTCTCTTTATTTTATTATTTTGCATGCATTAATTTATGTAATTTAAACTTCATCTATACATCTTATTTTTTCTTATCTACATGCATAAATCAGTTTATTTAAGAAAAATGTCATAAAACTCTTTAATGAGATCCACACACATATATGAGCTCTAAACTCTTAATAATTTTTTGCAAACATAGATTTCACTGACTTATATTTCATTTTCTTAGCAAGTAGTAAATAAACTTTAAAACAAGCGTTTACTGTCCTCCACATCTACACACATACAGTAAGGGACTAATTCATCCTGAAAATGGAACATCTCATTCAGCCTTTTAATCTCTTACGTAAACATGGGGTGGGTGCACAGGAAGAAGAGAGAAAACTGAGTCAGACTTAAACAACTTTAGTGCTTCTGTTGTGAATTTGTGGCCTAATTGCCCCACAGTGGCAGCACATACAGAGTAAAATGGGGGCTTATTATAAAACCTATTTGCTTCTTGTTATGAATATAACATTTTCGAATATTCATAGCCTGACCACAGTTCTACATTAAAGGAAATCTGCACTAGTAAAATACAAACACTGCCACAGACAGCCTTTTAAAAAATGCTAGTTTCCTGGCTGTTGAGTTGAGTTGACCCAAGGGCTTTAAAACTTTGAGTCACTGACCCAAAACAAGTAAATAGATATGGAGTTCTGACTTTCCTTTGACCAAATTACCAACATGCGTGATCAGAGTCAGTGAAGTCAAATTCTGAGGTCAGACAAAGCCAGGCACCCAGCGTTATCAGAAGTGGACAACAATGGGTTCCAAAAAAAGTTATTTGCTTATATCATGTTCACTTTATACTCAGGGGTGTCATACAGTAACAAACTAGAACTAGAAAGAACCCTTGAGTAGAATTATATTAAGTAATAATATATCACATTACTATTTCTTGCGTCTTGAAATAAAATCATATTTGAACAGCTGGCTATTTAAGAGCATACATTCTTCGGTTTTAACTTTTTTTTTATATATATTTTCTTTTTTTTTTTTTCTTTACCCACAGCCAAGGTAAAATATTCAATGTACATGCAACTTTTCTGCAAAGCCAGTGAAAATGTATGAACCCAGTGAACAACATCGAAACATAACTAGCTCCAATTATAATGAAGAAGACTGACTGGAAGGTCAACGTCCTGTAGGCACCCTTAAGGAAAAATAAAATGCCACTAGGCTAATGCTACATGTACATAAAAGTGTCACAATTAATTACTTTCACTGTTAGCTGGTAAATGTGTCACAGCCACTGTAATGATCAGAGAAAACTTCCTCCCCTGGATACTATTCTAGTCAACAGACAATATAATGTTCTGTCAAAAATGGAGAAGGACTAAATCATATTAACAAACCTCAATCATCATGGGTAAATCACAGGCATTATTTCAACTTTCATACATAGCTAGACATGACAGTATATTCTCGATGTAATCATTATGTTCAAATCCCTATGCTGTTTTTTACAGCCTGACCTAGACGTGTAGCCATAGTACTTCTCATATCATAGAATAAGTAAAGGCGTCCCTTATGAATAAACAAGGGCAATGTGTTAACATTTGGCCATAAGGCTCCATTCACTAAGATGGAAAAAAAATATTTGAACTATGATATTCTTCTTAACAGAATTATTTTCTCCTACAATTTGTTTTTCACATGAAATGAGCATTTAATTATTGAATACCTTATTGTTGATTATTATTGAGCTATATGTGGATCCCTGCTTATTACAATAAAAATGCTAGCGTCACTGATTCTGAAAACCACAGGCAGAGCTCTTTATGTAGCACTGCTGCTGTGAGCTATGAATCCTGAAGAGTTTAGGTATCCTGTTGCTACCCCCCCCCTTTCCTCTCCCCCATTTTCTCTCCCCTTGTACAGTTACAAAATGTTTTGTATTCTGCTCATAGTGGTAGTATGTGGCCCACCACACTGCAATCCACAGTCATGTAGAACAATACAGCACTGTGTAAAGCTCTGTATATAGCACTGTATAGAACTCTGCATGACACTGACAATTAATTGCTGGAAAACCTGCCCTTTACAGGTAAGTGGTTGGCACATAGAAAAACTCCCATTATTAATATAATAAGCAATTGTGTAGCACTGATATAATCCCAATATTATTAACCTCCTAAATAAATCTTATATCAGTAGCAAATGAAAACGTGATCTAATATTAAAATACAAAACTATAAACAACCTCCAGCCCCTTTAACTCCCATCTAAACAATAACCAAAATAAATGATCAAAATATATATGCATATGCAAACAACTTCATATCAATAGAAAGTGAGTGCTAATCAATATTATTCATAAATAAACAGCCTAACTCCTCAAGTGTAAATTAAATTATAACAAATTATATGTGTAAAACTAGTCTTATCATGTAAGTCCGCACAGATGTAAATGATTCCTTCCGTGAAGTGATCCCTCTTGTTCTGTTTGCAATATAATTTGAGACATCAGTGTATCTTGTAAAAATATCACCACTGTGCTCCACCACCTTCACGTGTGCATGCATACCTTCATTTTTTGACCTATAAAAATAGGTCAATAAATGCTCCGTATAATCCCTCTCAGGCTGATCAGTCTTCACTAGCTGGCGATGTAATGTCCCTTTAGGTCCCTTTCTTGGATGGATCAGTGCTCAAAAGTAAGAAAAAAAAATGTCTCCCATAGTGAAGTAATGACTTTTTTTATTATAAGTTAAAAAAGTAAAAGCACTATTCACAAGTAAAAAGGGCTTAAACGCCCATTCACAACATAGAGAGCAAACTGGGGGTACCAAGATAACAGACTTCCAGTGAAGTCACCACGCTTCCGTCCTACGCTCCACATGATTTTATCAGGGATGAAAACTCATATTATTGCCAGGTAATGATCTAATGGTAATTGGTTGCAATGGTATGAATTGAGAATGAGTTGGTTTGCCACAAACCCATGCTTGATCTGAATTTCAGCTCAAGTTTTAACCAATTGTTTAATTGCTTTACAGTACTGCAGTGCTCACTCCTGCAGGAGCCTGCTGATTAAGGTCCCCAGGGCATTTCCCATAGTTGCACCTGCAGCCAGGCACACAGTCAAAGTCACTGCTTTGGCTCAATGAACAGACTATAGGTATGCTTTTCTGATGCTTTATTGCTTGAACTTGGATAGGAGAAGGGCAAATGTGGGATACTCCAGTAACTTTAGTAGCAACTTCAGGACACTATTCCTCCTCCTATTATTGTGAGCAGAGTTATTGCACAAGCAAATAGTGGACTGAGCTATACCAGGACACCAGGCACAATGTCTCCTTTGAGTAATGTTGACTTTAGCACCCAACTAGTACTGGTAAAGAACTCCTTGACTTTCTGCCGGACAGATCTGCTGCAAAAACATTCTCTGAACATGATCATAAAAGGTATCCTTACACAATTGTAGAGATTCTATACAGTCTGAGGAAGCAGTAGATCTGTGAAATGCATACATACTGTACAACCAAAACAATTATGTCATCTGCAAGACAAACCTCTGTGTAATGCACACGCTGGAAATGATTGGGGGTAGGGCTAATAGTATGGAGCTGTTGTGTTATACTGTATGTATATGATTTTGTTTTTTATGTAATTTTTTATATTTTCCAAGAAATTACAAAGTAGTATAATTAAGCAGAAAGGAAAAGAAAATATAATAATAAAAATGATAAAATTACAATGTTTATGATTTTAGTAGTTGATGGACAAGTACCCTCATTTTTTATTTTTGTGTTTTATGTCATTTGTAAATTACTTTTTATTAAATTGTTAGTATTATATATGATTCTGTAGAGAAAAGACAGTTTTTTCATGTATAAAATAATTTTATGACTAACAAATCCACTTACCAACAAATCACTTACATGTATGTGATTGGCTTCAAGTGGTTATACCAGAGTTATGGCTGCAGCTGTATGCCCTAACTCCGGTATTTTTTTTTTTTTCAGCTGGTGATGCTTTTCCATTTAAAAGCAATCCTAGCAGCTAATTAGCCATTGGATTGTTTTTACAGCTGGCTGGAGGGGAAAACCCTCCCCCCCCCCCAGCCAACCTCCAGCTGCCCACCGGCGCCTCTCCGGACTTTCCTATGCAAACAGGGAGCCAGGTATCTGATCCAGCGGTGCCACCAGGTTATCATAGAGTTGACCGGGAAGTCCCCAGTCGTCCCTTTAGCCTAGGAGACCAGAAGGGACAACATTACATCACTAACGGCAGATGTAAACAATGCCATGTTTTTTTTGCTTTCCAGGGTAGAGGACGCATATGTAAACAGTGTTCACAAAACACATGTGATCTTTCACGAACCAACATTATAGTGAGAGCAAAAATTCTAGCGCTTGACCTTCTCTGACTCTAATTTGCTTTATTCCATGAACATGCACAATTTTAAAGCATGACATGGTATATGTAAATACCATGTGACAAATAAAATTGCAATGACCACCATTTTATTCTCGAGGGCCTCTGCTAAAAAAAACAAAAAAATATAAATATATAAAATGTTTGGGGATTCTACATAATTTTCTAGCAAAAAAAAAAAAATGCTGATTTTTTACTTTAAAACAAAAAGTTTCAGAGTAGGCCTGGTCTTCAAGTGGTTAATATACAGTACCTTTAAAGTCCCAAGAGTGTTTTCCTTGTAATTGTGTTTATTGTATGGATGTGGTTTCTAATAGGATTATAGGCTGACACAATTTCTGTAGAAAGCATATAAACAAATCATCTGGAAAAAAAAAAAAAAAAAACCTCTCACAGTGCAGTTCTTAACCGGTTGCCGACTGCGCACAGTATATTTACTGCGGCAGTCGGCCCCGGCCAGGCAGAGTGACGTAGATCTACGTCGCTCGCCTGTCACTCCTTCTAGAGCCAATAGCGGGCGGGCGCGCGCCCGCTGAGGCACGCGCCCGCCTCGGCTCGTTCACGGAGGAGTGCGGGAGTGTGACTGGTGGACCCGATGTCCGCCGGTCACACTACGATCGCCGGTACAGCGGGAGAAAGACAGAGCGGCTTATGTAAACAAGCCGCCTGTCAGTTCTCCCTGTGTAAAAGTGAAGATCAGACAGTTCTACTATGTAGAACTGTTGATCTTTGTTTTTACACTAGTAGACCTGTCCCTGCACAGTTAGAATCACGCCCCTAGGACACACTTAACCCCTCCCTGTCCAATACTGTTAACCCCTTCCCTGCCAGTGTCATTTTTGCAGTAACAGTGCATATATATAGCACTGATTACTGCAGTAATGTCACTGGTACCCCCAAAAGTGTCAAAAATGTCAGTCAAGGGTCCGATCTGTCCGCCGCAATGTCGCAGTACCGCAAAAAAAATCGCAGATCGCCGCCAATCAAAATACGCTTTTTGCGATTTTTTTTACCAAACATAGGTAGCGTAAAACAAATTGGCCGAAAATGTTAAAAAATTTTGATTTTTACATTTTTTTTGGGGGGGAATTTCATATAAAAAAAAGTGAAAAATATTGTTGTTTTTGCAAAAATTACGCTCTTTTTTTGTTTATAGCGCGTGATCAAAAAATCACACAGGTGATCAAATACCACCAAAAGAAAGCTCTGTTTGTGGGAAAAAAAGGACGTGAAATTCGTTTAGGTACAGCGTCGCACGACCGCGCAATTGTCTGTTAAAGTCACGCAGTAAAAAATCGCAAAAAAACCCCTGGTCTTTTAGCAGGAAAATCCTCCGGTGGTAAAGTGGTTAAGAACCAAAATAATCTTTAACATATGTAAATGAACAAAACATACATAGTGAAAAATATATCTCTATGTTCACTGTGCAATGCATATGCAATAATAAAGTGATGTATTTTTAAATTCATTATTTAAAAAATGTAAAAAAAAAAAACGACATTGCTGATATATGTAATTTAAGAATGTAGTTAACTATTTGTCTGGATTTCATGTTTACATCTAATGTCTATTGCTTGATTTCCTTTTCTGTCAAATCCCCAGCTCAAGTATGACTGCATCTAATGATGATGCATAGTAGTAGCTGGAATAAGAGATTCTGGGAGATTCCTACAGTCCAATTCCAACACTGCCATTGCAAATAACCTAAATTGACAGGAAACATTAAAGTGACTGCAAATAATGTATTCTAATCATAATGGCTGAAACACTGACAGCGTCAACCATTATAGAGTGATACCTGGATTATTGGAACCATTTCTGTTACAAAAAAATATATATTGTAACCACATTGACTGACTAAGATCATTAACAACAGTATGGATATTGATCATGGCAAAATTCTCCTGTAACATTGTAGGCATACTAGTTAGTTATTTCTTTGTTTGAACTATTTGAAAAGTTAAAGTGGAGCTATACTGCATCTGTGCACCACAAAACAAAGATGATATTTTATTCATTTATAGTATTCAGAGCAGACTTACCCATCCAGGGCTCCATGTTTTATTTTGCTAAGAAATCGCTTTAAAAAACACCCCCCTGGTATCTCTGGCTGTGGCTATCTTGAGAAAGGGCAAATTATTAATGTAGCATTTACTTCCTGAAATCCAACTGCCCTTAGTTTAGGCATGCAGGCAGGAGCGTGTGCTCTCCTTAACCACTTTAGCCTAATGACGCTTTACCCAAATAAAATTGACGTCCTTTTTTTCCCACAAATAAAGCTTTCTTTTGGTGGTATTTGATCACCTGTGCAATTTTTATTTTTTGCGCTATAAACAAAAAAATAGCGACAATTTTGAAAAAAACCAAAAAAAAACAATATTTTTCACATTCTGCTAACATTTTAGGCCAATTTGTTTTCTGCTACATATTTTTGGTAAAAAAAAATCGCAATACGCGTATTTTGATTGGTTTGCGCAAAATGTATTGCGTCTACTACCTATGGGAAAGATTTATAATATTTTTATAGTTTTTTTTTTGTTTTTTTTTACTAGTAATGGCAGCAATCTGCGATTTTTTTGTTGGACTGTGACATTGCGGCGGACAGATCGGACTCCTAACTGACATTTTTGACACTTTTCGGGGTACCAGTGACATTAATACAGTAATCAGTGCTAAAAATATGCAGTTACGGTAATAATGACACTGGCAGGGAAGGGGTTAATACTATTAGTGATCAAGGGGTTAAATGTAAGCCTAGAGGAGTGATTATAACTGTGGGGGGGCTGGGCTTGTGAGATCATCACAGAGACATGTGATCCTATATTGCAGGATCACATAGCCTCTGTGATCACTTCAGGGAGAAACGACGGATGGCTGTGTTTACATCAGCCGTCTGTCCTCCTCTGTCAGCAGGGGAAGATTGCGAGTGGCCGGCGGCCATTGGAGCCGCCTGTCACACGCACTGGCTCCCCTGCTGACGAGCGGGGGTGCTCGCGCGCTGGCTGCAGTACGAGCTCGCCCCCTAGAGTTTCCTGAGCGAGCGACGTAGTACTAAGTCGGTTCGCCCGAGAGCGGCCGCTGCGTAAATCTGTGGTGGGCAGTCGTCAAGTCGTAAGACTCCTGGTTTGTATGGCATCATTTGCCTAGGCCTGGAAACGAGGAAGTAACTGAAGAAATGTAAAAAAAAAGGTTTAAAACAAGTAAATATGATATACTTTCCTATCTATTTACTAATGTTAGCAGCATAAGGATTACAAATAGTCAGTATTGATTGGGAGATGAAGCTCTGCTTTAAAGGGTTTTAGGCAATAAAGCCTTTTTTACAGAAAAAAGTTTTGTAAATTAGAAAGTAAAAGTAAAAGTGTACCTTGAAACCAAGGAAAAATCATAGGTAAATGGTGATTCGTTGCCAATTAAGAATTATAATGTTCTATATATCAAAGTGTAGTGACTCAATAAAACATATTTTTTTTTAAAAATGTTTGAATTCCTATTTGTTATGAACTATACGGTATCTCACAAAAGTGAGTACACCCCTCAAATTTTTGTAAATATTTTATTATATCTTTTCATGTGCCAACACTAAAGAAATGACACTTTGCTACAATGTAAAGTAGTGAGTTTACATCTTCTATAACAATGTAAATTAGCTGTCCCCTAAAATAACTTAACACACAGCCATTAATGTCTAAACCGCTGGCAACAAAAGTAAGTACACCCCTAAGTTAAAATGTTCAAATTGGCCCAAAGTGTCAATATTTTGTGTGGCCACCCTTATTTTTTAGCACTGCCTTAACCCTCTTGGGCATGGAGTTCACCAGAGCTTCACAGGCTGCCACAGGAACCCTCTTCCACTCCTGCATGACTACATCATGGAGCTGGTGGATGTTAGAGACCTTGAGCTCCTCCACCTTCCATTTTAAAGGATGCCCCACAGATGCTCAGTAGGGTTTAGGTCTGGAGACATGCTTGGCCAGTCCATCACCTTTACCCTCAGCTTCTTTAGCAAGGCAGTGGTCATCTTGGAGGTGTGTTTGGGGTCGTTATCATGTTGAAATTCTGCCCTGCGTCCCAGTCTCTGAAGGGAGGGGATCATGCTCTGTTTCAGTATGTCACAGTACATGTTGGCATTCATGGTTACCTCAATGAACTGTAGGTCCCAGTGCCGGCAGCACTCATGCAGCAACAGACTATGACACTCCCACCACCATGCTTGACTGTAGTCAAGACACACTTGTCTTTGTACTCCTGGTTGCCGCCACACACGCTTGACGCCATGTGAACCAAATAAGTTTATCTTGGTCTCATCAGACCACAGGACATGGTTCCAGTAATCAATGTCTTTAGTCTGCCTGTCTTCAGTAAACTGTTTGCGGGCGTTCTTGTGAATCATCTTTGGAAGAGGCTTCCTTCTGGGACAACAGCCATGCAGACCAATTTGATGCAGTGTGTGGCATATGATCTGAGCACTGACAGGCTGACCCCCACCCCTTCAATCTCTGCAGCAATGCTGGCAGCACTCATACAGTGGGTACGGAAAGCATTCAGACCCCCTTAAATTTTTCACTCTTTGTTATATTGCAGCCATTTGCTAAAATCATTTAGGTTCATTCTTCTTCCTCATGAATGTACACCTAGCACCCCATACTGACAGAAAAACACAGAATTGTTGACATTGTTGCAGATTTATTAAAAAAGAAAAACTGAAATATCACATGGTCCTAAGTATTCAGACCCTTTGCTCAGTATTTAGTAGAAGCCCCCTTTTGATCTAATACAGCCAGGAGTCTTTTAAGGAAAGATGCAACAAGTCTTTCACACCTGGATTTGGGGATCCTCTGCCATTCCTCCTTGCAGATCCTCTCCAGTTCTGTCAGGTTGGATGGTAAACGTTGGTGGACAGACATTTTTAGGTCTCTCCAGAGATGCTCAATTGGGTTTAAGTCAGGGCTCTGGCTGGGCCATTCAAGAACAGTCACGGAGTTGTTGTGAAGCCACTCCTTCGTTATTTTAGCTGTGTGCTTAGGGTCATTGTCTTGTTGGAAGGTAAACCTTCGGCCCAGTCTGAGGTCCAGAGCACTCTGGAGAAGGTTTTTGTCCAGGATATCCCTGTACTTGGCCGCATTCATCTTTCCCTCGATTGCAACCAGTCTTCCTGTCCCTGCAGCTGAAAAACACCCCCACAGCATGATGCTGCCACCACCATGCTTCACTGTTGGGACTGTATTGGACAGGTGATGAGCAGTGCCTGGTTTTCTCCACACATACCGCTTATAATTAAGGCCAAAAAGTTCTATTTTGGTCTCATCAGACCAGAGAATATTATTTCTCACCATCTTGGAGTCCTTCAGGAGTTTTTTAGCAAACTCCATGCGGGCTTTCATGTGTCTTACACTAAGGAGAGGCTTCCGTCGGGCCACTCTGCCATAAGGCCCCGACTGGTGGAGGGCTGCAGTGATGGTTGACTTTCTACAACTTTCTCCCATCTCCTGACTGCATCTCTGGAGCTCAGCCACAGTGATCTTTGGGTTCTTCTTTACCTCTCTCACCAAGGCTCTTCTCCCCCGATAGCTCACTTTGGCCGGACGGCCAGCTCTAGGAAGGGTTCTGGTCGTCCCAAACGTCTTCCATTTGAGTATTATGGAGGCCACTGTGCTCTTAGGAACCTTAAGTGCAGCAGAAATCTTTTTGTAACCTTGGCCAGATCTGTGCCTTGCCACAATTCTGTCTCTGAGCTCTTCAGGCAGTTCCTTTGACCTCATGATTCTCATTTGCTCTGACATGCATTGTGATCTGGAAGGTCTTATATAGACAGGTGTGTGGCTTTCCTAATCAAGTCCAATCAGTATAATCAAACACAGCTGGACTCAAATGAAGGTGTAGAACCATCTCAAGGATGATCAGAAGAAATGGAAAGCACCTGAGTTAAATATATCAGTGTCACAGCAAAGGGTCTGAATACTTAGGACCATGTGATATTTCAGTTTTTCTTTTTTAATAAATCTGCAACAATGTCAACAATTCTGTGTTTTTCTGTCAGTATGGGGTGCTGTGTGTACATTCATGAGGAAGAAGAATTAACTTAAATGATTTTAGCAAATGGCTGCAATATAACAAAGAGTGAAAAATTTAAGGGGGTCTGAATACTTTCCGTACCCACTGTATGTCTATTTCCCAAGACAACCTTTGGATACGGTGCTGAGCACATGCACTCAACTTCTTTGGTCGACCATGAAGAGGCCTGTTCTGAGTCGAACCTGTCCTGTTAAACCACTGTATGGTCTTGGCCACTGCGCTGCAGCTCAGTTTTTAGGGTCTTGGCAATCTTCTTATAGCCTAGGTCATCTTTATGTAGAGCAACAATTCTTTTTTTCAGATCATCAGATAGTTCTTTGTCATGAGGTGCCATGTTGAACTTCCAGGTGACCAGTATGAGAGAGTATGAACGATAACACCAAATTTAACATAAATTTAACTGCTCCCTACTCACACCTGAGACCTTGTAACACTAACGAATAAACATGACACTGGGGAGGGTAAATGGCTAATTAGGCCCATTTTGGACATTTTCACTTAGGGGTGTACTCACTTTTGTTTACCAGCAGTTTAGACAATAATGGCTGTTTGTTGAGTTATTTTGAGGGGACAGCAAATTTACACTGTTATACAAGCTGTACACTCACTACTTTACATTGTAGCAAAGTGTCATTTCTTCAGTGTTGTCACATGAAAAGATAAAATAAAATATTTACAAAAATGTAAGGGGTGTACTCACTTTGTGAGATACTGTATATCTAAGTGTGATGTCTCAATGAAGAAGTCACGTGGGCATGACTTACGGTTAAAAATGTGTTTTATTGAGTCACTGCAATTAGATATATAGAATATTATAATGCTTAATTGGCAGCACAGCATAATTTACCAAACATTCTACCTTGCTCAATAGCTGTGGATAAGCTATAGAGGGCCAGCAGTAACCAAACCACTTGTTTATTGAAAGAAAAACACATATTGATAGCGTGAGAGTAACACACCTTATACATTGAAACCAAGGAAAGTTATCCAAAAATCCAATGTGAGTTATGAGAGTTCCTTAGTGCTAACACATATATATATTGTGACAGGAAGTCAGGTAAATCTGGGAATGTAGTCACTGAGAGGAGACACATTCCCACCTGCTTTGAAAAGTTCACTGATACTATAGGGTGTTGGCTGCAAAAAGAGCCAGCAGGAAGTTGAAAACCATTCAGCTGTTCAGAATGAGGAGATCAAGGCCTCTATAATTTGTCCAGAGAAAATCTATTGAGTGCTGCCTCCTGTCGCCGTGTGGGCTGGGAGAGGAAGGCAGACATACGTGTACCTCCCGACGCCGTGTGGGCATGGGAGAAGGACTGCTGCCTCCTGTCGCCGTGTGGGCTGGGAGAGGGGGACAGTCGGATGTGTGCCTCCCGACAAGCTGGTGAGCATGGGAGAAGACCCCCTACAGCGATGTGAAGCTAAGGAGGGTAACCACGAGTGAAGACGTCTCAAAGGTGAGAAGACAAAGTGTTCCATGTGAAGAGTGTGAAGAGTAAAGGGACCTGTTAAATGAACTGTGTTCAATGTGAAGAATCTGAAGAGTAAAGGATCCTGTTATAAATGAACATGTGCTGTGTGAAAGAAAACAAACGGACATGTTCAATGGACAATGTTTGTGCTGTGTGAAAAGCAAACAAATGGACATTTGAGTGTCTGCTGTAGGATCAGCAGTGTCGGCCCAACAGTAGGTTGGGAAGACTTCTTAGGTAGGTTCCAGCGTGAGAAGGTAGCCGCCCACAGAGGCAAGGATTTATTTTGTCTTTTATTTTATTTTGGCTGTTTTGACGCTTGCAATTATGTGAAGTAAATTGCATGAATAAATCAGTCTTGTTTTCAACCTCTGCTCGGCTATCTCTCTGTGAAAACGCACCCCCAAAGGGGTCACCCATACGCCTACCACCGAGCTAATCCCTCACATATGGTGGAGGTACGCAGTGGGCATAAGCAGAGATCCCTGCAAGGAAGTGCAAATGTTTGATGAACTTTATCTGGTGCATGAGATTGCACAATCTATGTGTGCAGGAGAGAAGATCCTGACAGAAAAAAAAAAAAAAAAAGTGTTTTAAAGAGACAGCGGTCTCAAAATTATTTGATGAACTTTGTTGTGTCTGGTGCAAGTGACTGCACAAACTGTGTGTGCAGGAAAAGAGATCTTGCAAGAGAGAGAAAAACTACATGTGTTAAAGAGACAGTGGTCTGAAAATTTTTTGCTGGACTGTGAAAAATTTGTTTGTGGAGTTATTGAAGATGGGGCGTTCAAAACGCCTGAAGAATGCAAAGATAGATGAAATGAGAGACCGGATTCTATGGATGGAGGGGATGTTACCGTCTGAACCAGCCCCATCCATGCCTAAAGAGAGTATACTAAAGAGGAAGGTTGTTGTCCCTAGCAACACTGATGAAACTGCTATGGAGACGCAGTGTGCTCAGATGAAAAGTAAGCTCAAAATGGAGGAGATGTTGAAACAACTGATTATATCAAATACAGCTCAACAGCAGGCAAATGCAGCTCAACAGCAGGCAAATGCGGATTTTCAGCGGAGCTTTGCAGCTCAACAAAAGGCTCATCAAGAGAGCATGGCAGGCTGGAAACAGAGACGCCAGCAGCCAATGGAGGCCATCGGTTTGGAGGAAACCGAGTATGTGTGCAGGGCTGAGTTGGATGCCTTGCAACGGAAAATGGAAGAAAAGGAACAAGCCTTGGAATTGCTTAAAATGGAGCATAGAAACTTGCAGGAAATGAATGAACTACTCAAGTCTCATGTGTTACAGTGGGAAGAATCCACTGCTCTTCTTTTGGTCGAGTTGCAAAAATGTCAAGACACTATAAAGGAGAAAGATACCATCCTCATGGAAAAGGAAATTGAAATTCAGACTTTGCAGAAGCAAAGTATGTGTGAAATGTTGGAGTTGCGTAATCAGCTGGAAAAAAGTCTTCAGTGTTTGGAAGTTACAAAAATAGACCTGCAGGAGTCGCAGGAACAGAATGTCGCTCTGAAAACGACATTGTCTCTCAGCGACAACGAGAAAAGTGAAAGAGAGGCTAAATTACTGAGTACTGTGTATGAGCTCACTACTTTGAGCAATGTGGTAGATGAATGGCGTGCGGACTGTGAAAGTTGGAAAGGGGAAGCCCAACGTGTCCAGCAGCAGTTAAAGGAGAAAGAAGCCTGTGTGGCAGAATTACATTCTTATTCCCAGATGCTAGCCAATGAGGTGAAGGCTCTTATGCAGGGAAAAGGAGATTGTGAACATAAGAGGGAAAAAGTAGAGGCACAGCTTCTGGAATCGCAAGTCAAGGTGTCAGAAGGTGACCGATTGTGTGCTAAGCTGTTAGAGAAGGCAAACCGATTGCAGGTTGAGTTGGACAGTGTCACAAATCGGCTTTCTCAAGCAGACAGCAAATCTAGAGAAATTGCGGAAGATTTTTCTATCTTGGAATCGCAGCTGCAAGACACGCAGGAACTCTTACAGGAAGAGAGGTGTCAAAGGCTGAGTTTTAGCACAAAGCTCAAACAAATGGAAGATGAGAAAAATGGCTTCCTGGAACAATTAAAAGAGGAGGCGGAAGAAAAGAAAAACCTATCAGAGCAAGTCGCAACATTGCAAGCTCAGATAGCGGATATGAAAAACCGCATGGAAGAAAGCGTTGGTTCATTACAGTGTGTTGAAGATGTGAAAAAGAAGTTTGATCAGATGCTTGGAGAAGAGAAGACTGTGTCTGCAAAATATGCAGAAGAACGCGACCGCGCAGAAGCGGAGGCGCGTGATAACGAGAGCAAAGCCCTGTTCTTGGCTCGCTCTTTGGAGGAAGCTCTAGAGTGTAAGGCTGAACTAGAAAGAGTTAACCAACAGCTGTGTACAGAAATGGAAGATTTGGTCCGCTCCAAGGATGATGTTGTGAAAAGAGTTCAGGAGCTAGAAAAGTCTAAGCGAGCCTTAGAACAGCAAGTAGAAGAGATGAAGATTCCGTTGCAGGAACTGGAAGAGGAATTCCAGGCAACAGAGGATCTGTCCCAAAGAGGGGATAGTGTGCCTGATGCAGTTTTTAAAAGGATCAGTGTTTTGGGGTCTATCCTGAGTGAGCCTCAGAAATGTGATGACACGTGGCTTGAATCACCCCTTTGGAATAAACCGTTCCTTCAAAAACTTCAAGCATTGGAAAATGTATCATTAGAGCTTCAGCAAACAAAAGAGTTGTGTAAGAAATGTGATGATTTCTCAGTTCAGGCTGAAAACCTAGTGGAGAAAACTAAGGCTGTTGGTGAAAACGTGAAGCAAATGAATAAGTGCCTTTCAGGGAGTGTTTCCAAAATGGAACTGGTGAAAGACGGGTGGCAGAAGTTTGATCGTGATCTTGAGATACATTCCATGTGGAATTCAGATAGAGAAAAGGAACTAGGTGACCTTGAGCGGTCAAATAGTTCAGCAGAAAGTGCATTGAAGAAACCTGTAAAAGAATGTGTTGCAGTTCCATGCTTCTTCACTGATGCAGAGAGGAGGTCTATAATGGATACCACCCAGATCGCTGGGTTCAACTGTGTTGTTGCCTTTGACCTCTATGTTGGTGGAAGGAAAGTTGATGATGTTCTGGTTGGCTTCTTCTGTGAAGAGTTTGGCAAGAAATATAAACTCAATATCAAATCAAATAGTAGGCCTTTACTGCGACTCGCTCAGGAGGGCGAAAAGTTTAAAAAGTTGATGAGTGCAAATGCTTCAGATCTGCCTATGAATATGAAATGTTTGGTGAATGATATTGATGTCTCTGGGAAAAGGAACAGGGGTCACTTTGAAGAAATGTGTGACAGCCTGTTGTCTCAATTGGAAAATCCTCTGCACAGCATCTTAGAGCAAGCAAAGCTCAAGAAGGAAGATCATTCCCTTTTACAACAAAAAGTGGGATGTCAAGAGTCCCTACTTGGAACAAAGCTTAGTGAAGCAAAGGTTCTCAAAGTTTTGTGGAAAACATTTATGGATTGCAGAGAGAGGCGTCTTAAGAATGTTGAAGACATTAAGACTAGCCCAATTGAGTTGCCTATGGATCACGGTCCTCCATGGTGGATTGGACAGACGGTTATGAGGGACAAGCTGTCTGACATTTATGAGAAAGCTGTCAATGAAGATGACAGAAACGAGAAGGAGCAAAATTATGCCAAAAATGCAGTTGAAGAATGTGTATATGAGATGAGAGACAAACTGTGTGGCATTTATGAGAAATCTGTCAGTGAAGATGACAGAAACAGTTTCATCCGGAAGCTTGAGGATAATAGGAGGCTTATCAGTGAGTCAGCAGTGCCTGACACATGCGTGCCTGGAAATATGTGTCCCAACCCTAGGGTTGAAACAAGAGGGGGGGGTATGTGACAGGAAGTCAGGTAAATCTGGGAATGTAGTCACTGAGAGGAGACACATTCCCACCTGCTTTGAAAAGTTCACTGATACTATAGGGTGTTGGCTGCAAAAAGAGCCAGCAGGAAGTTGAAAACCATTCAGCTGTTCAGAATGAGGAGATCAAGGCCTCTATAATTTGTCCAGAGAAAATCTATTGAGTGCTGCCTCCTGTCGCCGTGTGGGCTGGGAGAGGAAGGCAGACATACGTGTACCTCCCGACGCCGTGTGGGCATGGGAGAAGGACTGCTGCCTCCTGTCGCCGTGTGGGCTGGGAGAGGGGGACAGTCGGATGTGTGCCTCCCGACAAGCTGGTGAGCATGGGAGAAGACCCCCTACAGCGATGTGAAGCTAAGGAGGGTAACCACGAGTGAAGACGTCTCAAAGGTGAGAAGACAAAGTGTTCCATGTGAAGAGTGTGAAGAGTAAAGGGACCTGTTAAATGAACTGTGTTCAATGTGAAGAATCTGAAGAGTAAAGGATCCTGTTATAAATGAACATGTGCTGTGTGAAAGAAAACAAAGGGACATGTTCAATGGACAATGTTTGTGCTGTGTGAAAAGCAAACAAATGGACATTTGAGTGTCTGCTGTAGGATCAGCAGTGTCGGCCCAACAGTAGGTTGGGAAGACTTCTTAGGTAGGTTCCAGCGTGAGAAGGTAGCCGCCCACAGAGGCAAGGATTTATTTTGTCTTTTATTTTATTTTGGCTGTTTTGACGCTTGCAATTATGTGAAGTAAATTGCATGAATAAATCAGTCTTGTTTTCAACCTCTGCTCGGCTATCTCTCTGTGAAAACGCACCCCCAAAGGGGTCACCCATACGCCTACCACCGAGCTAATCCCTTACAATATATATATATAAAAGGCACAAAAGTCCTTTAAAGTAAAGTCCTTTCAAATGTTTGTAAAAGGTAAATCATCCACCATCCAATCCAGATTGGTGCCAAATCCTTCAGTGTTTAGAAATAGATCAACAAACACCACCACCTTCTGCAAAAGACACTCCCCAAAATCGATGCTTCACTAAAGCCTGGTACACACTAGAAGTTTCTTTTGTTCAACCCAACGGGCTGGACAAAAAAACGGAAGAGTTTAGGAGGAGCCGCTGAACCCACAATCCAATGTTAGTACAGCGGTCACCCTTGCTGGGCTATTGTGTTCTGAAAGGGGGACGGACCCCCTGCCAGAACACCAGGGTCAGCACTGTGAGCCATTGGCTGAGAGCGCTGATTGGGGGCTGATGGGCAAACCTTTTCTCGGTCATGCCCTTTCGACAGAAGACAACCAGCTTCTGTTGAACCAGTTGCCGTAAACACAGGCCGAATGTCGGGCCTCAATATTCGGCCCATGTGTGCGGCCCTTAAGTGTCCCCAACACAGCATATTATTTAAGGTCATCCCAAAAACTGTATGCACCAGCTCATAGTCATCTTCTCTTTTCAGTGCTAGGAATCAATCACGGCTTTGGGCAGACAAAGCAGTACTTGATTTTGTTGGCTGTGTCCATTTTCTTTTTTGTACATTTCATTTTTAAAAATTTAAGAAAATACCCAAAGAAGTGAAGCGCAACTATGCATTCCAACATAAATTAACATGTGAATATAAACAAATATAAATGTTATAGTGATAACGTGACTTAATAATCTGAAAACACTCTCAAAGGTAAGTCCATACCAAAGTCCCACTTAATTGTGTTATACACCACAGTGTAGACAGTGATTTCAAATTTTCTATCTTCACTATGTGTCCAGTGACCTCCACCTCTGGGTGAAAAACCTGCTCACCATTTTTGGTGGGTGTCAATTGCATGAGGTGGTGCTGTTTGGTGATATACAATACCGTGCGTTTTAGGCAGGTGCGAAGAAATGCTGTAAAGTAAGAATGCTTTCAAAAGTATATGTTTTAATTCTTTCTTTTTATCAATTTACAAAATGCAAAGTGAGCGAACAGAAGAATAATCTAAACAAAATTAATATTTAGTGTAAATACCCTTTGGCTTCAAACCAGTATCAATTCTTACATTTGCACACTTTGCAAACTTGCACAGTCAGGGATTTGATTATACCAAGCAGGTGCTAGTGATCATCAATTTCTTCTGTAGGTTGAAACAGTCATTAACTGAAACAGAAACCACTGTTTAGAAGGCTTAAAACTGGGTGAGAAAAAGCCAAACTCTGCTATCAAGGTGAGGTTGTGAAAGGCAGTTTCATGTCACAGGTCATACACCATGGCAAGACTGAGCACAGCAACAAGACAAGGTAGTTGTATTGCATTGGCAAGGTCTCTCCCAGGCAAGGATTTCAAAGCAGACTGAGGTTTCAAGATGTGCTGTTCAAGCTTTTGTGAAGAAGCACAAAGAAACAGGCAATGTTAAGGACCATAGATGCAGTGGTAATCCAAGGAAACCTAAAGTGTCATTAAACCCAGACTATGAGAAAAACGTTCATTACATGCTAAATAACAGATTGTGCAAACTCAAAAAGCCACTAAATCATTCATTTTATGTAGAGTAAAATATATCTGGTTGATCTTGCCTTTAGCTGTTCCTCCCATCTTGTCTGTGTCCCCACTGCAGTCTGAGATTGCATAGACCAACTGGTGTCCTCTACTGAGCATGCTCATATTTCAGTTTCTTTCTAAGCTCTTCATTTCCACCTTTTTCTTATCTTTGAAGCTCATGTGGCTATAGAGTCACACATGTGGATATACTGTACTTACTTCCTATGATAGCCATCGTCATCTAGAGGCCATGGTCTGTTATGGCTCCTAGATGGCGCTGACTATAATAGTAAATACAATAGTATAATAACCTACTATACTATACAGTATATATTATATTTTGTATATAATAGTATTAGTAATAATTAGTATATATTAGTAAATCTAAAAGTGTATTAGTAAATATGTGCTCCTCACTGCCATCTAGTGGCCATAATGCAGTATTTTCTACATTCAAACATTCAAAATTCAGACAATATAGACAGAGAACGTTTGATTTTGCCCCATTTGCAGAGAACAAATTTTCATGCAGAAAAGCCATTCAATTTTTTTTTTTTTTTTATAAACCCACCTCTATGTGTTCTAGTCTTCCTTTACTGCAGCAAATACAGTGTATAGGAAATAAAAACATTCTATCACAAAATCATTTTTAAAATAGCATGGTGTCATTTTTGCAGCCACTGTCCTTATTAATGAAGCAGATTAATAAATAGCGGATGTGAGAAATGCGCAGGTATTTTTTCCTTGTTTAGTAACCTCTGCACAGCTAGAGGGATGGCAAAAGTAAGTTTCTATAAAGTGTCTAAATCTGTCATGATATAACAAATCTACGTGAATTTTGATTGAACTGTTAAAAGTTCAAAGCCAACAGTTTGAGGCTACATATTTTAATTAGGCTCAAATATTTTTCAGGGCTAGAAAAAAAATGGCATCATTGAAGTAAATGAGATCAGGAAGCATCTCTCAAAGAATTCTGACCAAGCAATACTCTTCTCTGGTCGTCATCAATATACTTGTTAACAAATGCAGCTCACAGCTCTTTCCAGCATATAGATAACTTATTTTATCTGCAGGTTATTGTTAACGACTATCTGCTTGTTACTGACAATCTTTGCCACACATCCATAATGCTTTTCTTATAGAATAAGAGTTATAAAATCATTCAGTTAGATTTGAATGTAATCCTTCAGGGTAGAACAATGTGATCTATCATTGTTCACTTAATGATACTGTGGATCTACACCAAAAAACAAAAATTGTATATATTTTATACATTTTTAGATGTGGTGGCTGCAATTGTTTTCATTTTTCAGGTTTTTTTCCCCCGTTCTTTATACCTTATGATTCCGGTAGTAATACATTTCACACTTGAGGTCCTTAATGAAAATGCTTGCTCACCCTACAGTAGAAGGACAACAGAAATATGATAGGAGTATGGAACCTGCCAATCTTGTAGGCCTCCCTCTAGTGGCTGTTGATAAGTTAGTTCACATGCTGGGGTACTGCTGTAGTACATGTGCTCATGAGGTTGGACTACCTCCTCTTTTGCATCTTGTGTACTTATGATCTTAAGACTTGAGGGCCTTTCAAGTTGAACACAACCATGTGGTCCAATCTAATCACAACCTCATAGTACATGGATAGCTGAGTCAGTTCATCTGCATAGGTAGGGAGCAGAGATGTATAGTAACGAAGTAGAACTACTTAAGTACTGTACTTAAGTACCGAAATGCGGTATCTGTACTTTCCTAGAGTAGAATTTTTTTCTCCTACTTCTACTTTTACTTCACTACATTTTTTCGATGATTTCGATACTTCTACTCAAGTATTTTTTTTTTGTGCTGCATAGTTACTCGTTACTTTTAAAAAAATTACCACTGCCAGAACAGTAGATGGCAGGTTGCATAAAGCTCAAAAAAATGTGTATAATGTCATTTGTAAATCAGCGCATACGAAAATAAAGGCTGTGTATAATAAAAGCTGCTATACCAAATCTTTCCAATAAAAAGAAAATATGAAACAAACAAATAAATGGTGCTACAGCGCTTAAAGTGCATCAAGAAACTACTAACAAACACAGGTTAATCATTTGAATAAATCATTTGAAATAATAAAAACAATATGATGTTCATACTTTTGACTTCTTTCTTTAATAACTACATAACACAGTACTTGTACTTCTACTTTCAGTACTTGAGTAGAAATTTTTTTTCAAAACTACTGGTACTTTTTACTTTTAGTACTTAAGTAGCAAATTTTTTGAAAAAACTACTTGCAATACTTAAGTAAAAAAAATGTTGAATACTTTAGTACTTCTACTTAAGTAACTTTTTCTGCGAGCACTTCCACTTCTACTCAAGTAATTTTTTGATCGAGCACTTGTACTTTTACTCAAGTAGAAATTTCGAGTACTTTATACAAGTCTGGTAGGGAGGCATAAAGGGCACTTTGCTACCTTGATAAATCCTTCTCACTTACTTCCTTGAGCAGCAGAGAATTTCTAGCTCTGTCTTATGAAGTCAGGCCAGAAGAAAAGATAACAGACCCCTGAACTTGCTGTGGATAAAGCCCACAAGGGGATAAGAAACCCACACACCATGTACAGTGTCACAATCATCCCTGCTAACTCATAGTTACATAGTTAATCTGGTTGCAAAAAGACACAAGTCCATCTAGTTTAACCAATAAAAGAGGAAAAAAAGGGAAAAAAATCATACAATCCCATATACACAATCCAATATCCATTAACTCCTTAACAAATTTCCCAGTGAGGGAATTTGAATTTCTTAATGCTTTAATAAAAGGCAACTGACAACACAGAGATCCAAATAATAGCATAATTTTCCTCAACATCACATTTTCCTGCTATTAGGTATTTAGTCACCAGTGGTCTGGGTCCTTGCATTAGTCTTCTCTCATAGCACTGTTCTCTTTCATGATTGCATCTGGTCCACTGAGGGGAAAACACACTGCTGCTTACCACCACCTACTGGAGCTCTCTATGGTTCTGCTATAACCCACTGAAGGGAAAACACATGTCTGCTTACTACCACCTACTGAAGCTCTCCATGGTTTTCCTAGAACCCACTGAAGGGAAAACACCTGGCTGCTTATCACCACCTACTGGACCTCTTTATAGTTCTTCTTTTCCCATATATCACCCTCTAGTAGCTCCACCCCTGCTTCATTAAGTCTACAAGTGGAAATGAATTCCAGCCCAAAAGGTGTAGAAACAGGGCAGAGTCCACCCCAAAAGGAATCTGACCCTGTCTTCCATTTTTGTTTGCTTCACAAGATAAAAGGAGCTTGGTTCTGTAGTTCTCAGTGTTAGATAAGAATAATCCTAACTGAGAAGAGTGCAGTACAGGCACAAAGCATAGGAAGTTATAAGCTCACAAGATTTCTGTCAAGACCAGGTATGTGTTTTTTTTTATTTATCAAACAAACAAAAAAAATCATCCAATTGTATATTTAGCAGACAAAATTAGAAAGTTCATTGTTAGGGTTTACATTCCCTTTAGCCAGTTGCAGCCCACTCCCAGCCTTCTGTAACCCCCTCACCTAGCACAGGGGTGTCAAACTTAATTTCATTGTGGGCCGAATCAGCATTATGGTTGCTCTCAAAGGGCTGGATGTATCAGTAAGACTAGATGTCCAGAGCAACCCACTCCCCCTTATATCAGATGTCAAGAGCCCCTCTACTATCAGAAGTCAAAAGTCCCCCATCCTTTGTGTATTTGCTCACCTTACTTTCTTGCCCTCCCCCATTCCACCTTTTGGGAGGTGCCATGGCTCTCACAACGTTGTGGGTGTATCTATAGTGTATAAGTATCGTGGATCAAACCATTTTCAGCTAGGCTCTGAAGAAGAAGAAGGTCCTTCGAAACACGTCAGCCTGAGGCGTCTCATCCAGTACCCCCCCCCCCCCCCTTAGGTCCGGTGATCCTAGCAATATGTAAGAGATCAGCCACCAATGTGGCCTGATTAGCGAGGTTTCAAACTTATGTTTGTGAGTATACATATTTATGGTTTTACTAAACATTTTTTAATACATTTGTTGGATAATGCACTAGACCAGTTGGCCCTCTTTTCTTTTTCTATTCAGACAGAGGCCCGAGTCTGAGAGACAGAGAATAAAGGAGCTGCAAAAAAAGAGTCAGAGAGCTGACAGATGTACACTGTTTGTGCATGAGCATTGGGATATTGTGTTAGATGGTCAGGAGTACCGAGGCACAAACCTTTTTCAGTTGTGTTCAATAAGAGTGGGCAGCAAAAGCCCTGAAAAGGCATATCTGGCATGGACTAGACTCGCTATACATCCCCCAACTTGTCAAAGTAGGTTTGTACAGTATATATATATATATATATATATATATATATATATACACTGTACAGTATTTACCCTGTTTCCATGGTCACTACACATCTACTATATGTACTGGTGTTTTACCATGTAAGAAAAGGAGGGATCCAAGATGCTATTATTATATTGCCTAATGCAAGAATTTCTACTATGTTATAATAATTGATAGCATGAGCGTGAAAGAAAATCAGGGTAAAGTTGCAAAATTTCTGTAAGAGCAAGATTACGTTTTGGTAATCCACAAGAAATGTCTTTAGATGTAAATGTAGTTTAGCTACTTAGTAAATATATATATATATATATATATATATATATATATATATACAGTATAAAAAATATATATATATATACACATACACACATTTTTTTTTCCAGCAGGTTGATTTATGATACAAAAAAGCTAATTTAGAGAGTGTTGATTTAACTGATAATGATACAATAAAAAGAAAAAACAAGTGCTATGAGGGTACTATATATGCAATGTATGTTAGCCTTAGTGCCAGTTCACATTATTGCGGCTGCGGAGATCGCATGTAATTCGGAGCGCACTGCTCCTTCATTACTTGCGATCTCATGTGCGGATGCGAATTCAGCCATACACTTTGTATGGCTGAATTCGCACTGTATCCGCACCAAGGACGCACAGGACCCTTTTTTTCAGCCAAATCAGGATCGGATCACACAGTGGTTCACACTTGTGCGATCCGATCCTGTGCGAACTGTCAGATCGCACTGCGATATGCGATCAAACTGGGGGTGTCGTTAACATTTAATTGACACCCCCTGCGTATCGCATTTGGCAGTGGGAACTGCCAGATGTGCGGATGCGATGGGGGAACAGGCTGCGAATTCGCAGCCTTCCCGCATCGCACAAGTGTGAACCGAGCCTAAAAGTATTGTGTTTTTTTTTTTTTTTAAATAACAAACATGTTATACTTTCCTGCTCTATGTTGTGGTTTTGCACAGGTCAGCCCACATCCTCCTCTTCTCGGGTCTCTGTTCGCTACTCCTGGCCCATCCCCCCTGTCAAGTGCCCCCACAGCAAGCAGCTTGCTATGGGGGTTCCTGAGCTAAGCTGCAGCTTATTGTGTCCTATCAGACAGGGAGCTACCATTTGGCCCTGCCCCCTCTCTCTCCTGATTGGCCAACTCACATTGATTGACAGCAGCGGGAGCCAGTGGCACTGCTGCAGTGTCTCAGCCAATAAGCAGGGAGAGTCCCGGACTGCAGAGGGACTCGTAGACATCGCTGGATAGAGATGGGGCTCAGGTAAGTATTAGGGGGTGCTGGGGCAGCCGCCACACACAGAAGGCTTTTTATCTTAATGCAAAGAATGCATTAAGATAAAAACCTTCTGCCTTTACAACTCCTTTAAAGTAATAATAAACTGCCAGCCTTTACACATGTGGATGTGCTGATAGACTCTGTATACGTAATTTTACTTATGTAGCATTTATGTGGATGAGTGTCTGCAAGGGGGCGGCAAGGGGGGGACAAGTACCCCCCCTGGAATGCTTAGAATGTCAACCTTCGTGCACCGAACGCAGCCGGCTCCCTGCTCTCCCTGTCCTCTCTCCTTCTGACAGCTGCAGGGGGTTGGCCGGGCTGGACCAAGGATTCTCTGCTGACATCAGTCAGGAGGGGCAGAGCTGCGACTCATGAAGGAGAGGAGCCTGGTGGAGGAGAGAGTCGGGACACACCAGCAGAGGTGACCGTGAAAAGTGAGTCAGAAGAAGAACTAATTGATCTAATGCTAATGGCAGGATAAGACACAGTCAGGGGCAGTGGAGCAGGATGTGGATTTGAAGGGATTCAAGGGAAGGAAGGATGTTAATATTAGTGGGTTATGCATGCTGCACCAGGCCAGAGGCAGCACTAGAGTACAGGGGCAGAGGCCAGTGGTAGGGCCGGGGCACACACATGACATGACATGGATTTTAATTTGAAGGAAATAATCCTAGGGATATTGGTGCTTATGCACCAGAGGCAGGTGGAGAGACTTTGCTTGTCAGCTCTCAACGCTGCACCTGCACATTTACTGCCCCAGCCCAGCCTCAGCCTACGTTCACATTTGTCTGATTTGACATGTCAAATTTCATGTCAATTTGGAGCCAATTGCCAGCAATGGAATCGACCGAATCGGTGCGACACCAACTTTGCGGCGCCGCCCTGTTCCCCAAAAGTAGTTTCTGTACTACTTTTCGCAATTTGTCATCAAACAGTAAGGGGAGATCAGCAAACAGGTGTTCGCTGATCTCCCTTCCCTCCACCTGTTGGTACCTGCCATGCCAGTTCCAGGTCTGCCAATGGATGCATGGAGCCCAAGAAACATGGCTGAGGACCGGTGCGTGTGTGTGTGTGTGTGGGGGGGGGGAGGTGGCCGGCACTAACAGGGGTGTGTGGAAGTGATCTGGTGGCTACACTTCTAATCGATAGTTTCCATATGACAGACAACACTTGGCTTGTCAGGTTTATACACAGTAAGTGAGATGCTTTCTTTTAGGCCTTGTTTTAATTTACGTTTTCAGGGCAGTAAAAATGCATGGCTGAGCTACGTTTACCACCACCCAACCACTCCCCTTTATGCTGCAATGGCACTGCCACTAACAAACATAGTACAACAGTGGGGCCAGGGGGTTTTACACACACGCCCAATGGCTTTATCCACTGGGAGTGTGTAAAACCCTCAGCTGCCACTGCCATACTACATACTATGGTGGCAGTGCTTTTGTAACATAAGGGGGAGTGATTGAGTTTTGATAAACGTGGCTCAGCCATACGTTTTTACTGCCCTGACAATGTAAATGAAAACAAGGTTTAAAAGAAAGCATATCACTTACTGTGTATAAACCTGACAAGCCAAGTGTTGCCTGTCATATGGAAACTATCCATTATTAGCAGTGTAGCCACCAGATCACTTCCCCACACCGCCGTTAGTGCCGGCTGCCTACACACACACACACACACACACACACACACACACACCTTAGCCATGTTTCCTGGGCTCCATGCACTCATTGGCAGACCTGGGACTGGAATGGCAGGTACCAACAGATGGAGGGAAGGGAGATCAGCGAACATTCAGCGTGCATTCAATAGTGTCAATAGTGTGAAAATAAAAACAGATTAGACATTGCTAATCAGACAATGGCAGCTTGATTCTTCTATTAAGCTTTTGCATCAGGTTTCTCAAACCTTTGGATGCATGTATGGGATAATGACTAAGCCCCTCCCCTTCATGACATTGTCAAAAAGGGGCTGAGCATGGGTGACCTTAAAATTACGCCCCCCCCTGAAAAAAGTTCTGCGGATGCCCATGTTTATGTGCTGACTTGTACCATGTCCACTTTTGTTGTTTGATGTTCTTGGTATGTTAACTACCTTTCTGTATTCATTTTTTACCTAATAAAATCTGCTTGGTAAAAATAAAATAAAGTAATACAGTGCGCCTGGAAAGTATTCACAGCGCTTCACTTTTTCCACATTTCGTTATGTTACATCCTAATTCCAAAATGGATTAAATTCATTACTCTTATAATTCTACAAATAATACCTCATAATGACAACTTGAAAGATGTTTGTTTAAAATCTTTGCAAATTTATTTAAAAATAAAAAACAAAAAAAATCACATGTACGGTACATATTGTAAGTACTCACTGCCTTTGCCATAACACTCAAAATTGAGCTTAAGTGCATCCTGTTTCCACTGATCATCCTTGAGATGTTTCTAAAACTTGACTGGAATCATCACCATATGTGTGCACACCTTTGTGAGTGCCGATATGCATTCACGCATGCGCACACGTTTTAGCCAAATGTCTGTGAAGAGGTACAGAAGTCCACTTAAGGGAACCATGTTGTCTACTGGTATGCCCTCGCTGACACCCTGTCCAAAAGGCAATTTCTTAGATCATTGGCAGCTATTCTGAATTTAGTGTCAGCACAACAGTTGCAACGGAGTCACAGATATTGTGTATAGGGAATAGACTGGAGTAAGGGTCTAGAATTAAAACTATTGGCCCTAAAAATGGTGTTTCCTGCAGAGGGATTATGTTACAAGTTGTTGACTAGTGTTCCATCTGGAGTGGTTTGTTATTTCCACATCCAGGCAAAAAATTTGGGGGAGCATACCCATGTATTTCTAAAGCTGCTGCAGCTATGAACCAAAAGACATGTATATTAAAAAAGAATAGCGCGCAAATGCAAAAGAAATAACTACCAAATCTGAAGACAATCCATAAATAAAAATGGGGGTTTGGTCCCACCATATGGCCATATCGTGCTCAAGCCCACTACTGCGTCAAAGTACCCCATTATCAGTGGGTCCTACACTATCCATGAAAAAGAGATGAATCCAGCCTAACCCTTGGAGATAATACTCCTTGCTGGGAAGGATGTGCAAATGCACTACAGGGGACTCCTACTATATCCACTAGATGGTGGACACTGATTGAGTACAGGTGTGTGTGGGGGGGTGGGGAGGGTTGCTCAACCTCGATAGTCTGGTCAGACCGAATACATAATAAACAGGCAAAAAATTTGGGGGAGCATACCCATGTATTTCTAAAGCTGCTGCAGCTATGAACCAAAAGACATGTATATTAAAAAAGAATAGCGCGCAAATGCAAAAGAAATAACTACCAAATCTGAAGACAATCCATAAATAAAAATGGGGGTTTGGTCCCACCATATGGCCATATCGTGCTCAAGCCCACTACTGCGTCAAAGTACCCCATTATTAGTGGGTCCTACACTATCCATGAAAAAGAGATGAATCCAGCCTAACCCTTGGAGATAATACTCCTTGCTGGGAAGGATGTGCAAATGCACTACAGGGGACTCCTACTATATCCACTAGATGGTGGACACTGATTGAGTACAGGTGTGTGTGGGGGGGTGGGGAGGGTTGCTCAACCTCGATAGTCTGGTCAGACCGAATACATAATAAACAGGCAAAAAATTTGGGGGAGCATACCCATGTATTTCTAAAGCTGCTGCAGCTATGAACCAAAAGACATGTATATTAAAAAAGAATAGCGCGCAAATGCAAAAGAAATAACTACCAAATCTGAAGACAATCCATAAATAAAAATGGGGGTTTGGTCCCACCATATGGCCATATCGTGCTCAAGCCCACTACTGTGTCAAAGTACCCCATTATCAGTGGGTCCTACACTATCCATGAAAAAGAGATGAATCCAGCCTAACCCTTGGAGATAATACTCCTTGCTGGGAAGGATGTGCAAATGCACTACAGGGGACTCCTACTATATCCACTAGATGGTGGACACTGATTGAGTACAGGTGTGTGGGGGGGGGGGTGGGGAGGGTTGCTCAACCTCGATAGTCTGGTCAGACCGAATACATAATAAACAGGCAAAAAATTTGGGGGAGCATACCCATGTATTTCTAAAGCTGCTGCAGCTATGAACCAAAAGACATGTATATTAAAAAAGAATAGCGCGCAAATGCAAAAGAAATAACTACCAAATCTGAAGACAATCCATAAATAAAAATGGGGGTTTGGTCCCACCATATGGCCATATCGTGCTCAAGCCCACTACTGCGTCAAAGTACCCCATTATCAGTGGGTCCTACACTATCCATGAAAAAGAGATGAATCCAGCCTAACCCTTGGAGATAATACTCCTTGCTGGGAAGGATGTGCAAATGCACTACAGGGGACTCCTACTATATCCACTAGATGGTGGACACTGATTGAGTACAGGTGTGTGTGGGGGGGTGGGGAGGGTTGCTCAACCTCGATAGTCTGGTCAGACCGAATACATAATAAACAGGCAAAAAATTTGGGGGAGCATACCCATGTATTTCTAAAGCTGCTGCAGCTATGAACCAAAAGACATGTATATTAAAAAAGAATAGCGCGCAAATGCAAAAGAAATAACTACCAAATCTGAAGACAATCCATAAATAAAAATGGGGGTTTGGTCCCACCATATGGCCATATCGTGCTCAAGCCCACTACTGCGTCAAAGTACCCCATTATCAGTGGGTCCTACACTATCCATGAAAAAGAGATGAATCCAGCCTAACCCTTGGAGATAATACTCCTTGCTGGGAAGGATGTGCAAATGCACTACAGGGGACTCCTACTATATCCACTAGATGGTGGACACTGATTGAGTACAGGTGGGGGTGGGGAGGGTTGCTCAACCTCGATAGTCTGGTCAGACCGAATACATAATAAACAGGCAAAAAATTTGGGGGAGCATACCCATGTATTTCTAAAGCTGCTGCAGCTATGAACCAAAAGACATGTATATTAAAAAAGAATAGCGCGCAAATGCAAAAGAAATAACTACCAAATCTGAAGACAATCCATAAATAAAAAGGGGGGTTTGGTCCCACCATATGGCCATATCGTGCTCAAGCCCACTACTGCGTCAAAGTACCCCATTATCAGTGGGTCCTACACTATCCATGAAAAAGAGATGAATCCAGCCTAACCCTTGGAGATAATACTCCTTGCTGGGAAGGATGTGCAAATGCACTACAGGGGACTCCTACTATATCCACTAGATGGTGGACACTGATTGAGTACAGGTGTGTGTGGGGGGGTGGGGAGGGTTGCTCAACCTCGATAGTCTGGTCAGACCGAATACATAATAAACAGGCAAAAAATTTGGGGGAGCATACCCATGTATTTCTAAAGCTGCTGCAGCTATGAACCAAAAGACATGTATATTAAAAAAGAATAGCGCGCAAATGCAAAAGAAATAACTACCAAATCTGAAGACAATCCATAAATAAAAATGGGGGTTTGGTCCCACCATATGGCCATATCGTGCTCAAGCCCACTACTGCGTCAAAGTACCCCATTATCAGTGGGTCCTACACTATCCATGAAAAAGAGATGAATCCAGCCTAACCCTTGGAGATAATACTCCTTGCTGGGAAGGATGTGCAAATACACTACAGGGGACTCCTACTATATCCACTAGATGGTGGACACTGATTGAGTACAGGTGTGTGTGGGGGGGTGGGGAGGGTTGCTCAACCTCGATAGTCTGGTCAGACCGAATACATAATAAACAGGCAAAAAATTTGGGGGAGCATACCCATGTATTTCTAAAGCTGCTGCAGCTATGAACCAAAAGACATGTATATTAAAAAAGAATAGCGCGCAAATGCAAAAGAAATAACTACCAAATCTGAAGACAATCCATAAATAAAAATGGGGGTTTGGTCCCACCATATGGCCATATCGTGCTCAAGCCCACTACTGCGTCAAAGTACCCCATTATCAGTGGGTCCTACACTATCCATGAAAAAGAGATGAATCCAGCCTAACCCTTGGAGATAATACTCCTTGCTGGGAAGGATGTGCAAATGCACTACAGGGGACTCCTACTATATCCACTAATATTTTAATATACATGTCTTTTGGTTCATAGCTGCAGCAGCTTTAGAAATACATGGGTATGCTCCCCCAAATTTTTTGCCTGTTTATTATGTATTCGGTCTGACCAGACTATCGAGGTTGAGCAACCCTCCCCACCCCCCCACACACACCTGTACTCAATCAGTGTCCACCATCTAGTGGATATAGTAGGAGTCCCCTGTAGTGCATTTGCACATCCTTCCCAGCAAGGAGTATTATCTCCAAGGGTTAGGCTGGATTCATCTCTTTTTCATGGATAGTGTAGGACCCACTGATAATGGGGTACTTTGACGCAGTAGTGGGCTTGAGCACGATATGGCCATATGGTGGGACCAAACCCCCATTTTTATTTATGGATTGTCTTCAGATTTGGTAGTTATTTCTTTTGCATTTGCGCGCTATTCTTTTTTAATATACATGTCTTTTGGTTCATAGCTGCAGCAGCTTTAGAAATACATGGGTATGCTCCCCCAAATTTTTTGCCTGTTTATTATGTATTCGGTCTGACCAGACTATCGAGGTTGAGCAACCCTCCCCACCCCCCCACACACACCTGTACTCAATCAGTGTCCACCATCTAGTGGATATAGTAGGAGTCCCCTGTAGTGCATTTGCACATCCTTCCCAGCAAGGAGTATTATCTCCAAGGGTTAGGCTGGATTCATCTCTTTTTCATGGATAGTGTAGGACCCACTGATAATGGGGTACTTTGACGCAGTAGTGGGCTTGAGCACGATATGGCCATATGGTGGGACCAAACCCCCATTTTTATTTATGGATTGTCTTCAGATTTGGTAGTTATTTCTTTTGCATTTGCGCGCTATTCTTTTTTAATATACATGTCTTTTGGTTCATAGCTGCAGCAGCTTTAGAAATACATGGGTATGCTCCCCCAAATTTTTTGCCTGTTTATTATGTATTCGGTCTGACCAGACTATCGAGGTTGAGCAACCCTCCCCACCCCCCCACACACACCTGTACTCAATCAGTGTCCACCATCTAGTGGATATAGTAGGAGTCCCCTGTAGTGCATTTGCACATCCTTCCCAGCAAGGAGTATTATCTCCAAGGGTTAGGCTGGATTCATCTCTTTTTCATGGATAGTGTAGGACCCACTGATAATGGGGTACTTTGACGCAGTAGTGGGCTTGAGCACGATATGGCCATATGGTGGGACCAAACCCCCATTTTTATTTATGGATTGTCTTCAGATTTGGTAGTTATTTCTTTTGCATTTGCGCGCTATTCTTTTTTAATATACATGTCTTTTGGTTCATAGCTGCAGCAGCTTTAGAAATACATGGGTATGCTCCCCCAAATTTTTTGCCTGTTTATTATGTATTCGGTCTGACCAGACTATCGAGGTTGAGCAACCCTCCCCACCCCCCCACACACACCTGTACTCAATCAGTGTCCACCATCTAGTGGATATAGTAGGAGTCCCCTGTAGTGCATTTGCACATCCTTCCCAGCAAGGAGTATTATCTCCAAGGGTTAGGCTGGATTCATCTCTTTTTCATGGATAGTGTAGGACCCACTGATAATGGGGTACTTTGACGCAGTAGTGGGCTTGAGCACGATATGGCCATATGGTGGGACCAAACCCCCATTTTTATTTATGGATTGTCTTCAGATTTGGTAGTTATTTCTTTTGCATTTGCGCGCTATTCTTTTTTAATATACATGTCTTTTGGTTCATAGCTGCAGCAGCTTTAGAAATACATGGGTATGCTCCCCCAAATTTTTTGCCTGTTTATTATGTATTCGGTCTGACCAGACTATCGAGGTTGAGCAACCCTCCCCACCCCCCCACACACACCTGTACTCAATCAGTGTCCACCATCTAGTGGATATAGTAGGAGTCCCCTGTAGTGCATTTGCACATCCTTCCCAGCAAGGAGTATTTTCTCCAAGGGTTAGGCTGGATTCATCTCTTTTTCATGGATAGTGTAGGACCCACTGATAATGGGGTACTTTGACGCAGTAGTGGGCTTGAGCACGATATGGCCATATGGTGGGACCAAACCCCCATTTTTATTTATGGATTGTCTTCAGATTTGGTAGTTATTTCTTTTGCATTTGCGCGCTATTCTTTTTTAATATACATGTCTTTTGGTTCATAGCTGCAGCAGCTTTAGAAATACATGGGTATGCTCCACCAAATTTTTTGCCTGTTTATTATGTATTCGGTCTGACCAGACTATCGAGGTTGAGCAACCCTCCCCACCCCCCCACACACACCTGTACTCAATCAGTGTCCACCATCTAGTGGATATAGTAGGAGTCCCCTGTAGTGCATTTGCACATCCTTCCCAGCAAGGAGTATTATCTCCAAGGGTTAGGCTGGATTCATCTCTTTTTCATGGATAGTGTAGGACCCACTGATAATGGGGTACTTTGACGCAGTAGTGGGCTTGAGCACGATATGGCCATATGGTGGGACCAAACCCCCATTTTTATTTATGGATTGTCTTCAGATTTGGTAGTTATTTCTTTTGCATTTGCGCGCTATTCTTTTTTAATATACATGTCTTTTGGTTCATAGCTGCAGCAGCTTTAGAAATACATGGGTATGCTCCCCCAAATTTTTTGCCTGTTTATTATGTATTCGGTCTGACCAGACTATCGAGGTTGAGCAACCCTCCCCACCCCCCCACACACACCTGTACTCAATCAGTGTCCACCATCTAGTGGATATAGTAGGAGTCCCCTGTAGTGCATTTGCACATCCTTCCCAGCAAGGAGTATTATCTCCAAGGGTTAGGCTGGATTCATCTCTTTTTCATGGATAGTGTAGGACCCACTGATAATGGGGTACTTTGACGCAGTAGTGGGCTTGAGCACGATATGGCCATATGGTGGGACCAAACCCCCATTTTTATTTATGGATTGTCTTCAGATTTGGTAGTTATTTCTTTTGCATTTGCGCGCTATTCTTTTTTAATATACATGTCTTTTGGTTCATAGCTGCAGCAGCTTTAGAAATACATGGGTATGCTCCACCAAATTTTTTGCCTGTTTATTATGTATTCGGTCTGACCAGACTATCGAGGTTGAGCAACCCTCCCCACCCCCCCACACACACCTGTACTCAATCAGTGTCCACCATCTAGTGGATATAGTAGGAGTCCCCTGTAGTGCATTTGCACATCCTTCCTAGCAAGGAGTATTATCTCCAAGGGTTAGGCTGGATTCATCTCTTTTTCATGGATAGTGTAGGACCCACTGATAATGGGGTACTTTGACGCAGTAGTGGGCTTGAGCACGATATGGCCATATGGTGGGACCAAACCCCCATTTTTATTTATGGATTGTCTTCAGATTTGGTAGTTATTTCTTTTGCATTTGCGCGCTATTCTTTTTTAATATACATGTCTTTTGGTTCATAGCTGCAGCAGCTTTAGAAATACATGGGTATGCTCCCCCAAATTTTTTGCCTGTTTATTATGTATTCGGTCTGACCAGACTATCGAGGTTGAGCAACCCTCCCCACCCCCCCACACACACCTGTACTCAATCAGTGTCCACCATCTAGTGGATATAGTAGGAGTCCCCTGTAGTGCATTTGCACATCCTTCCCAGCAAGGAGTATTCTCTCCAAGGGTTAGGCTGGATTCATCTCTTTTTCATGGATAGTGTAGGACCCACTGATAATGGGGTACTTTGACGCAGTAGTGGGCTTGAGCACGATATGGCCATATGGTGGGACCAAACCCCCATTTTTATTTATGGATTGTCTTCAGATTTGGTAGTTATTTCTTTTGCATTTGCGCGCTATTCTTTTTTAATATACATGTCTTTTGGTTCATAGCTGCAGCAGCTTTAGAAATACATGGGTATGCTCCCCCAAATTTTTTGCCTGTTTATTATGTATTCGGTCTGACCAGACTATCGAGGTTGAGCAACCCTCCCCACCCCCCCACACACACCTGTACTCAATCAGTGTCCACCATCTAGTGGATATAGTAGGAGTCCCCTGTAGTGCATTTGCACATCCTTCCTAGCAAGGAGTATTATCTCCAAGGGTTAGGCTGGATTCATCTCTTTTTCATGGATAGTGTAGGACCCACTGATAATGGGGTACTTTGACGCAGTAGTGGGCTTGAGCACGATATGGCCATATGGTGGGACCAAACCCCCATTTTTATTTATGGATTGTCTTCAGATTTGGTAGTTATTTCTTTTGCATTTGCGCGCTATTCTTTTTTAATATACATGTCTTTTGGTTCATAGCTGCAGCAGCTTTAGAAATACATGGGTATGCTCCCCCAAATTTTTTGCCTGTTTATTATGTATTCGGTCTGACCAGACTATCGAGGTTGAGCAACCCTCCCCACCCCCCCACACACACCTGTACTCAATCAGTGTCCACCATCTAGTGGATATAGTAGGAGTCCCCTGTAGTGCATTTGCACATCCTTCCCAGCAAGGAGTATTATCTCCAAGGGTTAGGCTGGATTCATCTCTTTTTCATGGATAGTGTAGGACCCACTGATAATGGGGTACTTTGACGCAGTAGTGGGCTTGAGCACGATATGGCCATATGGTGGGACCAAACCCCCATTTTTATTTATGGATTGTCTTCAGATTTGGTAGTTATTTCTTTTGCATTTGCGCGCTATTCTTTTTTAATATACATGTCTTTTGGTTCATAGCTGCAGCAGCTTTAGAAATACATGGGTATGCTCCCCCAAATTTTTTGCCTGTTTATTATGTATTCGGTCTGACCAGACTATCGAGGTTGAGCAACCCTCCCCACCCCCCCACACACACCTGTACTCAATCAGTGTCCACCATCTAGTGGATATAGTAGGAGTCCCCTGTAGTGCATTTGCACATCCTTCCCAGCAAGGAGTATTATCTCCAAGGGTTAGGCTGGATTCATCTCTTTTTCATGGATAGTGTAGGACCCACTGATAATGGGGTACTTTGACGCAGTAGTGGGCTTGAGCACGATATGGCCATATGGTGGGACCAAACCCCCATTTTTATTTATGGATTGTCTTCAGATTTGGTAGTTATTTCTTTTGCATTTGCGCGCTATTCTTTTTTAATATACATGTCTTTTGGTTCATAGCTGCAGCAGCTTTAGAAATACATGGGTATGCTCCACCAAATTTTTTGCCTGTTTATTATGTATTCGGTCTGACCAGACTATCGAGGTTGAGCAACCCTCCCCACCCCCCCACACACACCTGTACTCAATCAGTGTCCACCATCTAGTGGATATAGTAGGAGTCCCCTGTAGTGCATTTGCACATCCTTCCTAGCAAGGAGTATTATCTCCAAGGGTTAGGCTGGATTCATCTCTTTTTCATGGATAGTGTAGGACCCACTGATAATGGGGTACTTTGACGCAGTAGTGGGCTTGAGCACGATATGGCCATATGGTGGGACCAAACCCCCATTTTTATTTATGGATTGTCTTCAGATTTGGTAGTTATTTCTTTTGCATTTGCGCGCTATTCTTTTTTAATATACATGTCTTTTGGTTCATAGCTGCAGCAGCTTTAGAAATACATGGGTATGCTCCCCCAAATTTTTTGCCTGTTTATTATGTATTCGGTCTGACCAGACTATCGAGGTTGAGCAACCCTCCCCACCCCCCCACACACACCTGTACTCAATCAGTGTCCACCATCTAGTGGATATAGTAGGAGTCCCCTGTAGTGCATTTGCACATCCTTCCCAGCAAGGAGTATTATCTCCAAGGGTTAGGCTGGATTCATCTCTTTTTCATGGATAGTGTAGGACCCACTGATAATGGGGTACTTTGACGCAGTAGTGGGCTTGAGCACGATATGGCCATATGGTGGGACCAAACCCCCATTTTTATTTATGGATTGTCTTCAGATTTGGTAGTTATTTCTTTTGCATTTGCGCGCTATTCTTTTTTAATATACATGTCTTTTGGTTCATAGCTGCAGCAGCTTTAGAAATACATGGGTATGCTCCCCCAAATTTTTTGCCTGTTTATTATGTATTCGGTCTGACCAGACTATCGAGGTTGAGCAACCCTCCCCACCCCCCCACACACACCTGTACTCAATCAGTGTCCACCATCTAGTGGATATAGTAGGAGTCCCCTGTAGTGCATTTGCACATCCTTCCCAGCAAGGAGTATTATCTCCAAGGGTTAGGCTGGATTCATCTCTTTTTCATGGATAGTGTAGGACCCACTGATAATGGGGTACTTCGACGCAGTAGTGGGCTTGAGCACGATATGGCCATATGGTGGGACCAAACCCCCATTTTTATTTATGGATTGTCTTCAGATTTGGTAGTTATTTCTTTTGCATTTGCGCGCTATTCTTTTTTAATATACATGTCTTTTGGTTCATAGCTGCAGCAGCTTTAGAAATACATGGGTATGCTCCCCCAAATTTTTTGCCTGTTTATTATGTATTCGGTCTGACCAGACTATCGAGGTTGAGCAACCCTCCCCACCCCCCCACACACACCTGTACTCAATCAGTGTCCACCATCTAGTGGATATAGTAGGAGTCCCCTGTAGTGCATTTGCACATCCTTCCCAGCAAGGAGTATTATCTCCAAGGGTTAGGCTGGATTCATCTCTTTTTCATGGATAGTGTAGGACCCACTGATAATGGGGTACTTTGACGCAGTAGTGGGCTTGAGCACGATATGGCCATATGGTGGGACCAAACCCCCATTTTTATTTATGGATTGTCTTCAGATTTGGTAGTTATTTCTTTTGCATTTGCACGTTATTCTTTTTTAATATACATGTCTTTTGGTTCATAGCTGCAGCAGCTTTAGAAATACATGGGTATGCTCCCCCAAATTTTTTGCCTGTTTATTATGTATTCGGTCTGACCAGACTATCGAGGTTGAGCAACCCTCCCCACCCCCCCACACACACCTGTACTCAATCAGTGTCCACCATCTAGTGGATATAGTAGGAGTCCCCTGTAGTGCATTTGCACATCCTTCCCAGCAAGGAGTATTATCTCCAAGGGTTAGGCTGGATTCATCTCTTTTTCATGGATAGTGTAGGACCCACTGATAATGGGGTACTTTGACGCAGTAGTGGGCTTGAGCACGATATGGCCATATGGTGGGACCAAACCCCCATTTTTATTTATGGATTGTCTTCAGATTTGGTAGTTATTTCTTTTGCATTTGCGCGCTATTCTTTTTTAATATACATGTCTTTTGGTTCATAGCTGCAGCAGCTTTAGAAATACATGGGTATGCTCCCCCAAATTTTTTGCCTGTTTATTATGTATTCGGTCTGACCAGACTATCGAGGTTGAGCAACCCTCCCCACCCCCCCACACACACCTGTACTCAATCAGTGTCCACCATCTAGTGGATATAGTAGGAGTCCCCTGTAGTGCATTTGCACATCCTTCCCAGCAAGGAGTATTATCTCCAAGGGTTAGGCTGGATTCATCTCTTTTTCATGGATAGTGTAGGACCCACTGATAATGGGGTACTTTGACGCAGTAGTGGGCTTGAGCACGATATGGCCATATGGTGGGACCAAACCCCCATTTTTATTTATGGATTGTCTTCAGATTTGGTAGTTATTTCTTTTGCATTTGCGCGCTATTCTTTTTTAATATACATGTCTTTTGGTTCATAGCTGCAGCAGCTTTAGAAATACATGGGTATGCTCCCCCAAATTTTTTGCCTGTTTATTATGTATTCGGTCTGACCAGACTATCGAGGTTGAGCAACCCTCCCCACCCCCCCACACACACCTGTACTCAATCAGTGTCCACCATCTAGTGGATATAGTAGGAGTCCCCTGTAGTGCATTTGCACATCCTTCCCAGCAAGGAGTATTATCTCCAAGGGTTAGGCTGGATTCATCTCTTTTTCATGGATAGTGTAGGACCCACTGATAATGGGGTACTTTGACGCAGTAGTGGGCTTGAGCACGATATGGCCATATGGTGGGACCAAACCCCCATTTTTATTTATGGATTGTCTTCAGATTTGGTAGTTATTTCTTTTGCATTTGCGCGCTATTCTTTTTTAATATACATGTCTTTTGGTTCATAGCTGCAGCAGCTTTAGAAATACATGGGTATGCTCCCCCAAATTTTTTGCCTGTTTATTATGTATTCGGTCTGACCAGACTATCGAGGTTGAGCAACCCTCCCCACCCCCCCACACACACCTGTACTCAATCAGTGTCCACCATCTAGTGGATATAGTAGGAGTCCCCTGTAGTGCATTTGCACATCCTTCCCAGCAAGGAGTATTATCTCCAAGGGTTAGGCTGGATTCATCTCTTTTTCATGGATAGTGTAGGACCCACTGATAATGGGGTACTTTGACGCAGTAGTGGGCTTGAGCACGATATGGCCATATGGTGGGACCAAACCCCCATTTTTATTTATGGATTGTCTTCAGATTTGGTAGTTATTTCTTTTGCATTTGCACGTTATTCTTTTTTAATATACATGTCTTTTGGTTCATAGCTGCAGCAGCTTTAGAAATACATGGGTATGCTCCCCCAAATTTTTTGCCTGTTTATTATGTATTCGGTCTGACCAGACTATCGAGGTTGAGCAACCCTCCCCACCCCCCCACACACACCTGTACTCAATCAGTGTCCACCATCTAGTGGATATAGTAGGAGTCCCCTGTAGTGCATTTGCACATCCTTCCCAGCAAGGAGTATTATCTCCAAGGGTTAGGCTGGATTCATCTCTTTTTCATGGATAGTGTAGGACCCACTGATAATGGGGTACTTTGACGCAGTAGTGGGCTTGAGCACGATATGGCCATATGGTGGGACCAAACCCCCATTTTTATTTATGGATTGTCTTCAGATTTGGTAGTTATTTCTTTTGCATTTGCGCGCTATTCTTTTTTAATATACATGTCTTTTGGTTCATAGCTGCAGCAGCTTTAGAAATACATGGGTATGCTCCCCCAAATTTTTTGCCTGTTTATTATGTATTCGGTCTGACCAGACTATCGAGGTTGAGCAACCCTCCCCACCCCCCCACACACACCTGTACTCAATCAGTGTCCACCATCTAGTGGATATAGTAGGAGTCCCCTGTAGTGCATTTGCACATCCTTCCCAGCAAGGAGTATTATCTCCAAGGGTTAGGCTGGATTCATCTCTTTTTCATGGATAGTGTAGGACCCACTGATAATGGGGTACTTTGACGCAGTAGTGGGCTTGAGCACGATATGGCCATATGGTGGGACCAAACCCCCATTTTTATTTATGGATTGTCTTCAGATTTGGTAGTTATTTCTTTTGCATTTGCGCGCTATTCTTTTTTAATATACATGTCTTTTGGTTCATAGCTGCAGCAGCTTTAGAAATACATGGGTATGCTCCCCCAAATTTTTTGCCTGTTTATTATGTATTCGGTCTGACCAGACTATCGAGGTTGAGCAACCCTCCCCACCCCCCCACACACACCTGTACTCAATCAGTGTCCACCATCTAGTGGATATAGTAGGAGTCCCCTGTAGTGCATTTGCACATCCTTCCCAGCAAGGAGTATTATCTCCAAGGGTTAGGCTGGATTCATCTCTTTTTCATGGATAGTGTAGGACCCACTGATAATGGGGTACTTTGACGCAGTAGTGGGCTTGAGCACGATATGGCCATATGGTGGGACCAAACCCCCATTTTTATTTATGGATTGTCTTCAGATTTGGTAGTCATTTCTTTTGCATTTGCGCGCTATTCTTTTTTAATATTTCCACATCCAGACAAGTAACCTTATGCGTATCAAATGACGTGGTGAAAGTGAGATTGTAGCAGTTAGAATTCATAACAGTAAGATATTTTTGTAGCAAAATTAGGCAGGCCGTCCCATAAAAGAAAAAAGTCATCTATGTACCAGGGCCAAAGCAAAAGGTGCTCCGGGAACATAGAAAAATCATCAGAAAGCAAAAAAAGATGTTCACACTCCCCCAGGTACAGTTTGGCATACCCCATTGCCCATTGCTATGCCTTGTACCTGGAGGAAATGGGAACCATCAAACATAAACATATTGTGATGTAAAATGAAACTCAACACTTTCAATAAAAAATCAAACAAATCAATAGAGTGTGATTTACTTTGTGTAAAGAAGTTTTCTGATAGCTTTAAGCCCCTTAGTGTCTTAGAATAGAGGAATAGAGCACCTCCACATCAATAGTGACAAGGAGGGCATTGGGAGGGACAGCAAGATTCTCACTGGATTGGAGAAAATGTGAAGTGTCCTTTTCATATTATAGTAGACTCATAAAAAATGGTCTAAAAAAGTGTCAACCCATTTGGTAGCGTTTTCTGAAATGCTATAATTACCCAAAATAACAGGCCTGCCCCCGAGAATCTGGGAAGGATCTATCTATTATTGGAAAGGCTTAATATGTCGGAATTTTTGGGTATCGATTGTTGATGAACTCCAAAGTTTGTGCAGAGATAAGTCCCCTCTCAAAACCCTTATTAATCAGGGTAAAAAATTGTGTGTTGGATCGATCAATCACATTGTTTTGTAGTCATCACTGTTCACAACCACAGTGTTCCCTCCCTTATATGCTAGTTTTATGACAAGCCCTGGACAAACTGCCAAGGGCAGCATGCAAAATAGGTGTGAGATTAGACGTAGAGTGAGAAGGAAGTTGGATGGACTCTATGACTTTGCTAGTGCATTTGAGAAAGGCCGCCAAAAAAACATGAACATGATGGTTAGAAAACAGTAAGGGAAATTCTTTAGATTGTTTTGTGTGGTCACACGTCAGGTGAAGACACAAGGGGTGGGGTCTCCGGGTGACATCACCGGTTGGCCATGCCCCACAGCTATATAAAAAGCCGCAAAGTGTAGAGCTGGCATAATCACGGGAGACATCGTCGGAGGAGGACCGGGTTGGCAGCGGAGAAGACCAGAGGGAAAAGACTGGAGGAAGAAGACCTGAGGGAGAAGACCTAAGGAAGAAGATCAGAGGGAGAAGACCTAAAGGCAGATGATCTGAAGAAGATTTTTAATAAAGGACTTCTCAAAATCGTCTCTTGTCAATTTTTACACTACATTGTCTTTTATAGGGTGAATGGGTGGTGGTACAATGTACCCCATACTCATTCACATAGGGGGGCTGGGATCTGTGGGCCCCCCTGTTACAGGGTACGTCCAAATTCCGATAAGCCCCCTGTCTGCAGACCCCCACAACCACCGCTCAGGTTGTTGGGAAGAGGCCCTTCCCTGTTGGTGCAGAGCCCCCCCTGCCCCAAAGCACTCCCCCCCACCCATGTGTAGGGCGTGTGGCTTAGTATGGTCCTGGAGGGGGGGTGCTCGCTCGTCCCCCTTCCCACTCCTAATCTACCGGGCTGCGTGCTCGGATAAGGGTCTGGCAATTTTTTTTGCGTGGGGTTTCCCCTCAAAATCCATACCAGAATGAAAGGGTCTAGTATAGTCTTTGGGGGGGGGCGCCATTTTTTTTTATTTTGTACTAGATTCCAAGGGCCTGGTATGGAACTTGGGGGGGATGGGGGGCCACATGCCGTTTTTTTCCCATTTTGGCATGGAGTTCCCCTTCAAGATCCCCAGAGTACAAGTCATACCACAAGTCGGATCATCACGATCTGAATTGGATGTGACTTCCATTCACATCAATGGGGCTTGCATGGGAAACCATTGGTTTTGACATGGAAAAAAAAGTCTGACATGGCTTAACGCTGTATGCAGTGTTAAGTAGCTTTTAGCAGTCTCAGACGTTTTCACAGCTGTAACGCCGGTCCTCAGAATGCGCTGGCCCTGGGTTTTTTTTTGCAGCTTGAAAATGCCTATGCCACTTACAGCTTCAAAACATCTGTGCACGAGGCCATAGAATAACATGGAGGGGCGTTTTAAGCTACAAAAAAAAAAAAAAATTCTGACGTTCCTAAAAGCAGCTGTAAAAATGCCATTGTGTGCATGAGGCCTATATGATAAGGTATACAAAAAGCTCATACTTACAAAAAATGTAGTGTCAACATGGTGCAAAATTATAAAACAAAAGGTAAATAAGAATGAAATAATAATAATAATATTAATAATAATAGTAATATAGTAATAATAATGGGTTTAAGAATAATAACTATTTTTAATACTAGTTGTTATTATTACTACTATTATTATTGTTGTTATTATTATTATTATCATTCATTTTTTTTTTTTTTTACTTTCTTTTTATAACATTGCCTCTATAGGTTTAAATCATATCATGTTGACAGTTTTATTGTATATGGTTTTATAATGTATTTTTTATTGTTTATAGATGGAACTGGGAAGCCCCTGTTGTTGTTGTTTGTGTAGCAGGTTTTCCAGGCCTGTGGCCTGATGTGGGTCTGCCATCGGTACCGGTTACTCCTCCAGACCTTGTGAGCTGCGGCCCTGGGTGTGAGCACTGAGACATTGACAACTCCGGCATCTTTGTTTTGTGGTTTTATTGTATTTAAGGGGATGGGAGAAGGGAATGAGTGGGATACTCCTTTAGGCTCAACTAGATACAATTGTGGGACTTTTCTGGCAAAAATGCCTATTAGTGCTGTCTTGACGCCAGCCAACGCCAGCCAACGCTTCCTGACGCTTGAACACTGTGTATTTACTGAAACTGTGCTGGATCCTCGAAGATCCAGGACTGTAGAACTGCTTGACTTGTAACACTGCAATAGCTTAGAGTCACTGAATGGCTCCCTCCAGCACTGCACTGGCTGAGAAACTCCTTGTAAGTTCCTGTACTGCTACAACTCTCAACTGGCACACTTCACACTGTGCACTATCACTTCAGGGCCCAGACCACAGACGCCCCCTTTACACTTTAGGCTCTTCAGGGTCTACTGACTATGTCTACTGACTCAACCTAGGTACCCCCTTTCAGCTAGCTGGCACTGGATCCCAGAACCTCCTCCAGAGTGGTCCCCTCTAACTCTTCAGGCAGACCCCCAGGGGCAATCCTCAGTACTCACGACCTGTGTAGGCTTTCCTTGGACTGGACCCCTCTCGCTCTCCGCTGGTTCCCTGGACACCGGATCACCTCAGCTCAACTCAGCACTCTCTGGATTCTCAGGCAACACCCCGAGACATCCACTTCCTCAGACAGGAGGAGTGACAGCCATTCTCTCCCTCCTGGGACTCTGCTCCTGCCAAAGACATTGTGTCATGTGCCACCCCTAAACTTATACCCACTCCCAGAATCCTTTGCAGCACAATCTGCCCTCTGGGGTAGTTACAAGCCTGGATGTGTCCCCTGATTGGATTTCCTCCACCACCCTAAGAGAAGCCTCTCACAGGAGCCAGTGGGGAGACTCCCCCTTCAGCAGGCACACCTGGAAACCATGACACCCTGACTAATAAATCACAGCCCTGCTGTTAGGCAGACAAGGCCCACTAATGCCCACTATAACTTTACCTAGCACCTACCTGTTGGGTGCTACACTTGGCAAAAAAAATTAGCTGTACCTAATAAACATCCTTGGCGCTATCACTTTTTGACCAATTAGATTTTTTGCATCACTAAAACAGAGCTGCTCTCACTGCATACCTGCAGATTATTCTTTTTATTAGTATCCGGCACTTCACCAACAATTATTTTATGCTGGTGTTTTAAATGTTAAAAACTAGACAATCGATACACACCATTTAAAAATATGAAGCTGGTAACTCAAAAGATGAAGAATAAGAATAGTCATGCCTTTTAGTATTAAAAAAAAAAAAACTTTTCAAAAATATTTCTGTCTCTCCAAACTTTTGCGTGTCTGTTATTTTTATTCTACTTAATGAAAGTGTAATGATTTTGAAAGATTCCTGTTACTGAAATAGAAGAAAACATCATACAGGATACATTCTGAGGATGACAGCTGCACCAACGTTCTGACAATTTCACCAGTGATGTTCCTACTGATCTCGGCTGGATACATTGAGAGTGAGAGAAAGAACAGGAGGTGTGCTGTATAGCACACTACAAGTGAGCAAAATGATCCTTTCATTTTATAATAAGCATGAAACCAGACATGGGGGAAGAGTGTCTAAAGTACAATGAACACTTCCAATCAAATCTGTAACAGAGCAAAGAAAATATAGCTTGTGCTGCAATACCTGGATTTGTTAAGCCACAACTAGAGAAAATGATTTGTATGTACTTGCTTAAGGCAGTTGTAAAGGTTAAGTTTTCTTTTTCTAAAATAATAAATATGTTATACTTTTCTGCTTTGTGCAAAAACAGCCCCTGCTGGTGCTGTTGGCTCCCCCACTCCTGTGTCCGCCACCATAGTAAGCTGCTTGTTCTCTGGGCAGATGTACAGGCTTGCTCCCTAGATGGGCTGTGTACATCCATAGACACACAGAGCGACGAAAGGTACTGCCCCCCACTTTCTGTCTGATCACAGGATTTTGTTGACAGCAGTGGGAGCCAATGCTGTAGCCTCTCTCTCCTGGGAAAAATGTCTTGGCTTCAGAACCACTTTAAAAAAATCATACATTTTTATGTAGACATTGGCATGTGAGAACATTTGTCAAATGGTCATCATGTCCCTACACTGCTTAAGTAGAGATATCTGTTAGGCAGGCCATAGACAGAACAAATTTATTTCCTTCAACCATGGGTTGCAGGAAAGAAATTTGCTTGATTCCCCCATCAACACAGACAGTGTTGACAGGAGTTTCCCTCCTGCCCAGCAATTGTCTTCTCCTGGCAGGGGGGCAGAGGAAGCTGTCCCCGCTAGGAAAAGTCAGTGATTATTATTAGTCGTTATAATAACCGCTAGCGATAATTGCATGAAAAATCTGGCAGGCTGGTTGTACCCACATTGATCAATCAATCAACCTGAGTAGTGTGAGTACCTGTGTAGTGTGAGTACCTGAGTATTGTGAGTATTATGAGTATCTGAGTATTGTGAGTACCTGAGTATTGTGAGTATCTGTAGAGTGACTATATAGTGTTAAATAATGCTGAGTAACTGTGTGTGACTGAGGAATAACTGTGTGCTGAGAGATTAGAACCAGGAAGCTAGTAAACAGCTAATCAGACAGAGTTAATTTCCCAATCCCCATTAAATTAATGGGTACGATGCCCGGCGGGTGTGAAAAAGTGACTCGGTGCACATCTTGTGGATGTATGCATTCCTCGATCATCCGATCAAGGGTGAATACAGCTGCACAAAATGTAAGCAAATTGCTTCCCTGGAAGCTCAGGCTCTGAATCTAGGGAAGCAACTGGTAAAACTGAGAAGAATCTCCATGGTTAAGGAGAGCTGGAAACATACCCGGCAGGTATGGGTACCAGCAGGGGCCAGCACAGGCGGGTGAAGATACAAGGGTGCAGGCACCAGAGAAGAGTAGTTGGTTGAGTGACATTCAGGAAGGGTAGAGGGGAAAAAGTCAAGGAGATCGGTCCCGGGCTGGAACATCCCAATAAATTCACCCTGTTGCGTTATGTTGGGGAAACCAGTCAGGGACGAGTGTTGCTGGAGCAGAGCAACACCCCTAACTGCCAGGGGAAGAACTCCTCCAGTAAGGGCGGGAGTGAGGCTAAGGGTAAGGAAAGACAGATTCTGGTAGTAGGGGGCTCAATTATTAGAAGGACAGAGAGGGCAATCTGTCAAAAAGAGAGTAAGTGCTAAACTGTTTGTTGTTTACTGGGCACTCGGGTTTGGCACATCATGGATCTGGTGGACAGATTATTAGGTGGGGCTGGGGAGGACCCATCTGTCATGGTACACGTGGGTACCAATGACATAGATAGAGGGAGATGGAGAGTGCTAAAAAATTATTTAAGGGACTTAGTGGCTAAATTAAGGCGTAGGACCTCCAAGGTAGTATTCTCTGAAATACTGCCTGTACCTCGAGCCATGCCAGAGAGAGGGAGATTAGGGAAGTTAGCAAGTTGCTGAGGAGCTGGTGTAGAAAGTAGGGGTGCAGGTTCCTCGAGAACTGGGCTAACTTCTCCTTTATTAGGGATGGACTGCCCCTAATTGGGGAGGGTGCAGCCGTACTGGAAGAGAAGATGGGCAAAAATTTAGAGGGGCTTTTAAACTAGGTGATGGGGGGGAGGGTCTAGATGTAGAGCTAGCCAGCAGGGAGCAAAGTTCAGCGGGAATTATTGGGGGCATTAGCGGTAGTTTGACCAGAGATCCAAAACCCAAGGTAGGTATGCTGACAAATCAAAAGTGCAGCCTCATAACATCAAACGAGGATATAGTATGCAACCGGACAAAATTATGAGGTTTGTATGCCAATGCTAGAAGTCTGGCTAACAAGACGGGAGAACTGGAGCTGTTTATATATGTGGATGATTTTGATTTTGTGGGAATTTTGGAGACTTGGTTTGACAGCTCTTATAATTGGCTGGCAACCATTCAGGGGTATTCCCTTTATTGCAGAGACAGAGAAGGCAAAAAAAGGGGAAAGGGTATGCCTGTATATCAAAAACGATGTGCAAGTGAATACTAGGGTCGAAATCACGAATGGAGCTAGGGAGGAGGTGGAATCCCTATGGGTAGCGCTTCAAAGGGAAAGTACTATGGGGAAAGTAATATTGGGCATATGCCATAGCTTGGAATGGCAGCAAGGATGTGAAATGTCATTATAATGGGGGATTTTAATTATCCAGATATAGCCTGGGCAGAAGGAACCACGCATTCATCTAAGGCCCGCCATTTCCTAAATGTTTTTCAGGACAATTTCATGGGTCAGATGGTGAACACACCAACAAGAAACAATGCATTACTAGACCTACTGATTACTAACAATACAGACCTGATTGCGGATGTAGAAATACAGGGCAACTTAGGAAACAGTGACCATAGGTCAATTCGTTTCAGCATAAACCACAGGAATAGGAAACACAAGGGTAATACAAGGAAAATGGATTTCAAAGGAGCCAACTTCCCTAAACTGCGCACTTTGTTAGACGATATAAAATGTGATAGAATCCTAGGAACAAAGAACACGGAGGAAAAATGGGAGTGCTTTAAGAACATACGTTTAAAAGAGCTAAAATAAACCCTGGGTGGCTAAACTCCAATGTAAAAAATGCATATAAAAACTAAAGAAAAGGCCTTCCAAAAATACAAGACTGGGGGTTCATTGGCAGCATTCCAACATTATAAAGAATGCAATAGGAAATGTAAGAGCTCAATCAAGGCGGCTAAGATAGAACACAAAAGGCACATAGCGGAAGAGAGTAGAAAAATACCCCAAGAAATTCTTTAAGCAAGGTTTCCAGGCCTGTGGCCTGATGTGGGTCTGCCATTGTTACCGGTTACCTCTCCAGCCCATGTAAGCTGTGACCCTGGGTGTGAGAACTGAGACATTGACAACTCCGGCCAGGTGTGAAAATAGCGGAGCCCTATGCCTGCTCTACTGCAATTCTAATACAAAAGATCTTTTTTTTCTGGTTCTGGACATGCTACAGAGCTGAAACTTCACAGATACACTTTTTAGACCCCCCCAGACACTAAATCCAAAGAAATCTCTTTTTTTTTTTCAATAATTTTTTCAATAATTGGCTCTCTATCAAAAACGACAATTTTTAAGAACTTTTTTTTTTGTGTGATTAATAGTCCCTGGGGCATGGCCCAGAACCCTAGGCACTTTTTTTAGGGGCATTTATTGGGTTTTAGGGCTTCAAAATGGTGTTTTTTGATTACCGAAGTTCGGGTCCCATTGATTTCAATGGGGTTCTGAAATCCGGGCCAAACTTTCGGGAAGTTCTGGTGTTCTGGTCTAACCAAACTTTTCGAAAGTTCGATCATCCCTAGTCTTCACACTGGAACAAGCAATATTATTGACCAGCTGAAGTCACTGGGCTAATTCTGCTAAGTTTGCAGCACTAGATAGGTGAAGTCTTTAGAAAATCAGCTACAGTTGTTCTGATCATGAGTTCTAAGACACGTGTGTCTTCGAAATATGAGTGCTTTGTCAAAAGAGATGATCAAGCTGTGGATGAGCTAAAGCCAAGCACTACACTGCAGTCTTCTGGGATACAAGGGTTCATCTAGAAAGATATCATGCAGAACTGTGTATTGTTGATGAGAACAGTACCCCGAGGATGATGTAAATGTAAGATTTGTGTATGTTGTGTTGCCAGCAAATTCACTGCTATCAAGTAGGATTTGTCCTTGACACTGACAAAGTTAAGCTAAACAAAATGCCCAGTATAAATATTATCTTAGTAAGCTTGCATAGTTATATTACTTCAAGTCTCAATAGTCAGAGTTTTGCCAATTTTGAAAACCTTCCTTTATTTTCCTAGTGCCCAAGCTTCAGTCCTTTGGTATATGATGGGAACCCTTAGACTTCAGCAGTCTGTAGTGGGAACATTGATTAGGGTAAAAGCACTACTAGCCTAATGTAAAGCCCCGTACACACGTACCGATCGTCGGCCGACGGAACGTCCTACAAATGTTCGCGGCTGGTGTGTTTGTTGTTTGTCTGTTGAAAAGTGCTCCAAACTTGCCCAGGACATTTGTCTTCCGACAGAAAATGACGTCACTACGTTCCACGCACGTTCGCCGCTACAAAAGAGGAAGTGAGTGTTTGGCCGTGACCCTTCTGGGCATCTCGCGCTGATTTCGGTAGCATTTGTTTGGTTGACGACATTTCGCTATTTTCCGAGACATCGTTCGAGAATTTATTATGGCGACCGTGAATTCGTCCGTTGCTGTCGTTAGTGTTGGAGTTTTGGCTCTGAGACGACGTACGAGCAATAGGAAGAAGAAGCGGACCTCCTGGACGAAAAATTGGTTGCTTAACCGTGATCAATTTTCTCATATGTCCTTGCTGAGGGAGCTCCAGGAAAATAATCCTGATGACTTCAGGAATTATTTGAGGATGACGGATCCCATCTTTTACCGTCTTCTTGCCCTGGTGTCCCCCTATATTCTGAAGCAGGATACTTGTATGCGGCTTGCAATTACTCCTGAGCAAAGGTTAATTGCGACGTTGAGGTATCTTGCAACAGGGAGAAGCCTGCAGGATCTGAAGTTCACCACAGGCATCTCCCCCCAAGCACTGGGAGTCATCATCCCTGAGACCTGCTCTGCCATCATCAAGGTCTTGCAGAAGGACTATATCAAGGTATGTTTGATTTTTTACATTACATGTATTACTAGTTTCACCCGAATTATGATGTTTTTGGATGTACAGCAATTGACACAGGCCATTATTTGTAAACTACCCTCTGTCCGCATGCACATAGTAGTAAAGATGTAGATTATCTTTAACCATTTGTAAAATTACCCACTAACCACCCCACCATTCTCTCCTATGTGTCCCTAAACGCATTGCCTGTTAACAGTATTTTGAATTTGGGTCATTTTATTGCTTTCCCTCAAACAATTATTCCTTGGCCAATGTTTTAGTACCTAGTTAATGATTTATCTAAAATACATCAGTCCATCCATTCCCACCTATGATTCTGTATGTTTATGTAATGATGTTAAAACCTTCACTGACCACAAGCCCTAATTGATGTATAAATGCCCAGTTTTACTTACCCATCCCCCCACCCACATGCTAAATCTCAAAGTCAGCATATACCAAAGCTCAAGTTCAGAGGTCTTCAAACTATGGCCCACCAGTTGTTCACGAACTTCAATTTCCATCATGCCTAGTCATGTCTGTGAATGTGAGAGAATTACAAGGCCTCATGGGATGTGTAGTTCTGCAACAGCTGGAGGGCCGTAGTTTGTAAATCTCAGCTCTAGCTGGTGAGTATAATGGGCCATACACACTAGAAGATTGTCAGAACAATTTATCCTTCCGATTTACCAAAACCAAATAATATGAGGTCCAACAAACACTTTCAAATCCTATGCAATCTGGTAGGCCCTTGCACTACATAGAAAAGTTAAATCTGCACGAAAAAGTCTTCAGAGAATCTTCTAGTGTGTATGGCCCTTTACAATATAAGAACAATAGGAGGTTGAAAAGAAATGTATGTAGATGTTACATCCCCATATCCAAACCTTTGCCTTCCTGTTGTATATTTTTTTAGCAAGTTGCATAAGCATTTAACAGACAACTGTGTGTGTAATTAATAATGTGATGTGCTCAAGCACTAATTTTTTTTTTTTTTTTTTTTTTTTATTTTTTCCCCACAGTTTCCTTCAAACGCAGAGCAATGGCTGGAGATTTCTGATCAATTTCTGGAGAAGTGGAATTTTCCCAATTGTGGGGGTGCTATTGATGGGAAGCACGTCCGCATTGTCCCCCCTCCGAATTCCGGCACATTTTATTATAATTATAAAGGTTTTTTTAGTATAGTCATGCTAGCCATAGTTAATGCAAACTATGAGTTTATTTTTTTGGATATTGGCAAAAATGGCCGCAATTCGGATGGGGGAGTTATTGATCAGACGGAGTTCGCTCGTCGTCTAAAGAACGGCACTCTGAACCTGCCATCCAGGGAGCAAACTGTTGAGGGTATGAGCTTTGTGTTTATCGCAGATGAGGCTTTTGCGCTTGGGGAGCATCTCATGAAGCCCTACCCTCAGAGGAACCTCACCCCAGACCAAAGGATTTACAACTACCGGTTGTCCAGAGCTCGCAGAGTTGTGGAGAATGCCTTCGGGATAATGGCCAACCGGTTCCGGATATTCCTGACGTCCATAAACCTGGCACTGTACAAAGTGGATAATGTGGTCTTGTGTTGCTGCATTTTGCACAACTTCCTACGCAGGAATGCACAAAATTATGTCTTGCAGCAACTGGATACTGACCCTGCTATGCCAGGTACAAGTGGAGAGGCCCAACCTTCTAACCAAGTGGAGTCCATGACGTCAATGGAAGTTGGACGGTCAGCATTGGCATCACACAGGGCCCGTCAGATCCGCCAGGAATATCTGGACTATTTCGTGGGGAGAGGAGCTGTGTCCTGGCAGCAATCACTGTCACACACCCATTAATCTTGTTAAAGATTGGACACACAAGATAAATGTCAGAGATATATTATTTTTCAACACATTAAACAAAAATTGCAATGATTCTGTATTGTGGATTATAATCATTTGGGCACATATGCCAAACACAATTATTTGGGTTAATCATGTGTTATATATGTGTGACTTTGGAAGGGTTAATACATTCATCAGTGTGTTTCTTGACTGTAGTCTCTCACCAGCTGATCCAAAGTGATGATGGCCATGTGTTATTTTTTAGCCAGTGGTGTAAATACAAGGGCCTTCTGCACCCCACAAAATGTACACAAACCCTGTCACATTGAGAACTAGGTCACACCCAAGGTTCATCTAATGTCACCTTACATTGGTGTTCATTGTCCAGAAGTTGCCCATACTATATATTTCATATAATACATTAGGGTATTAACAAAGTACCTACACCTGTTATGTTGTGTTCATTTATGACATCCTTCTCACTGCCCACCAATGTTAGGATATGTCAGTGTTATGTGAAACTTGATCATTGTTCATCTCAAAGTGTTATATATATAGGTAATGGAAAGTGAACTAGAGCAACGAACAAGCAATACACTATAGATTACACTGATCTCCCTACACTGATTTCTACTGCCAATATCAATGCCATATTGAATCCTAGGACTGCTAGTACCTTGAGTGTTGAGTCACACTTATGCGATGCGGGAAGTCTGCGACTTTGCAGCCTTCCAGCATTGCATAAGGGTGACCCGCCACTTACTTTTTCCACAGGATTGTATTCCACAAGTGTTAAGCACTGTGCGATCCAATCCAGATACATCAGAAATAAAGGGTCATGTGCGACTTGTATGCGTGTTCAGTGCGAATGTAGGCATACAAAGTGTATGTCTCAATTCACACTGCACATCTGATGGCATGTAATATCGTAGCGCACTGCTCCTTTATTACATGCGATCAGATGTTCATGCGAAAATCAGCTATACAGTTTGTATGGCTCAATTCGCACTGCACTCGCACAAAAGTCGCACATGATGCATTTATTCAGCCGCATCAGGATAGGATCGCACAATCGTTCAAACTTGTGTGATCCGATCCTGTGTGAAATGTCAGATCGCACTGTGATATGCGTTAAAACTGGGGGTATCTTTAACATTTCATTGACACCTCCAGCAACTCGCATATGGCAGTGTCCAAAATGCTTTCATTAACATGTAAATATGGGAATAGGACAGCCATCATACATTTAGTGCTTCTTTACACAGCTTTAGACCTCGACCCCCCAACTAAAGTCTAATAAAGAATTGAACACACATTGTTGAATGTAAAAACGTTTTAGTATCAAACATTCACAGGGTTAGGGTTAGGGTTAGGGTTAGGGTTAGGGTTAGGGTTAGGGTGTTGTAAAGTGCTTTTCCCAAACTTGGGTACACTCTTTAACATCTGAGTGTAATTAAAATGCCCTAAAACATTCTAAAAAAATTGTAACATCAGGAACATCCCAATACAAACATTAAAAACCTAGTAAAATTGTGGCTTAAAATTTGCCAATCATGTCCACAAAATTGCGCATTTTGATTTGTAATGCCGTTGCAGTCTCCTTTATTTGTTCCAGGTCTGCGCAGCATTGGAGAGCCTCACGGGTCAATTTGGCTAATGTGCAACTATGTAAAACATGGTCTGTAAAAATTAAAAAAAAATGAGTCAATGTGAATCACCTACATGAGGTCATAATAATAGAGAAACATTTGGTGTCCAGGTAATCTTAAATTCCTCTCGAGTTAATACCTACCCTGTTCTTATGCTCTTTTGCCCTAGGCTCTTCTTCTTCCTCCTGTCCTCCTCCGATGCTGTTGCTGATGATTCTGCCGGTCTCCTGAGCTTACTATATATTCATTAGGGGTGTGAACGCATGATGACGTCATTGTGAGGGCATGGTTGTAATGTATATATATTAAGATGCAGAGACCAGAGACGGGCAGAATGCACGGCAACAGCATTGGAGGAGGACAGGAGGAAGAAGAAGAGCCTAGGGCAAAAGAGCAGACAACATAAGAGCAGAAGATTGGACAGCAGAAGAGTGGAGAGGAGAAGATCCAAAGAGCAGAGTGGAGAAGACCGGATGAAGATATTTAAGAACATTTCATAAACGTCTCCTGTCGTTATTCACATACACTTCCATTTATGTGGTTAATGTGTAGGGGTACTATGTACCCCATACCCATTCACATAGTGATTGGGGTCTGGGATCTGGGGGCCACCCTTTGTTAAAGGTTGCTTCCAAAGTCCTAGGAACCCCCTGTCCGCATGACCCCCCAAAACCACCAGACAGGGTTGTGGGGATGAGGCTCTTGTCCTCCTCTACATGGGAGTAAGGTGCTTTTGGGTGTGCGGTGCAGAGGCCCCCTGGCCCAAAGCAACAAAACCCCCCCATGTTGAGGGCATGTGTCCTGCTGTGGTCCAGGGGGTGTTTGTTCCGCTTGCTCGTTCTCTTTCCTGGCCTGACAAGCTGCATGCTTGTATAAGGGTCTGGTAGGGGTTTTGGGGGTAACCCACGCTGTCTTTTTGTTGTGGGCATACCCTCAAACTCAATACCACACACAAAAGGCCTGGTTGTGAACTTGGGGGGACACCCACGGTGGGTTGTTCAATTTTTGGGTGTAGTTCCCCCTCAAAAATCTTCACAACGCAAGTGGCCCCGCAAGTCAGAGCATCCTGATCCGACTTACGGTGCCACTTCCATTCAAATAAAGAGGCTCCCATAGGGAACTAGTGTTGTAAATTGGAGGCTAAAAATAACACTGATAAAAATCATTCTGAAAAAACCTACGTGGGCACACAATTGGCTCTTGGACACTTGGTCCTGGTTCCTCCACAGTTTCTGAACTGGCTTCCATGCTGCTTGGCACGTTGCCAGGAGATCGGGCTTCTGACCTGGCTGGGGATGCCACATCCTGGCATGATGCAACATCTGCAATGTAAATTTGTAAGGGAATACAAGAATATAAGGTTAAACAATCATTGCAAATACACATATTTCTATGATACCACTACACAAAAATCTGTGCCTACCAACCTTCATGTTGCTCTGATGTCTGGTCACTTGTTGGCTCCACCAGTATTATTTCTGGAATAATGTCTTCATCTACATAATACAAAACATTGGCCATATCATAAAAGTCACCAGAGGTACATTTGTTAGGACATGGTGCCCTGCTTGATAGCTCTTTTAGTAACAAATATGAAGACATGTACATGGTTATCTACGAAAAATATGGTACATTAATGTTTGACAGTGCATAGGAACCAATTACCTTTAGTGGAATCTGTGCCACCTTCTGTGCCCATGTCCTCCTCTTCTTCCTCCACTGCAGATGGAGCTGCCAAACCTCTCCTCCTCCTTTCCCACTGTTTGGCACGGAGTTTACGTTTTTCTCCTATTTAAAGGTTTGAATAATAATCTGTGATTAATAGGAATGTTTGCTGAGAAGATTCGTGCAGGAAAGAACGTTCGTTGCAACACAATACATATATTTTTCACTATGGCTTCCTGACTTTTAATGTCATATACTAAAACATCAACAATAGATCGATCAAATCACGACATGACAACTAAAATGAGTAATCTAACTTTTTACATAGACATTATAATCTAGACATGTTAATACAACATACACCAAATTATAAAAAACATATTGCATGATTAAAAAAATAAAGAAAAAATAAAACTTACTTTTTTTCAAAATCCGATGGATTTGGGAAAGCTGATCCTGCTCACGGTGTTTGAGGTCAGACCATCGTTTCCTAATCTGATCTTTCGATCGCTCGACACCGAATTTTCTGACCAAACAGGCCACCACCTTGTCCATGATGCCATCTTTCCTGGCATTGGGCCGCTCGTAATTTGCCAACTTTCCATCGTAATCCGTTTTTTCTAAAATGGAGACCATCTCCACCATTTCTGCCTTTGACATGGGTGTAGCCCTTGATTTTCGGGTGGCCCAATCACTTCGGCCCCCACTAATTGAGCTCCCAGATTGTTGAGACATGGTTCGTAATTAAACAATGATTATTCCACTGCTTCAGGTGTGAGTGTCGCATGTAGGCCTGATCTTCGGCACGTACACACCCCTGCACAAGCCCGCCACTGGAGGAGGAGTTGACGCCTGCGCTGTATTTAAAGGACGCCAGATCGTTCGGCCGACGATTCGCTAGCGGACATATCGAGAGTTGGAGCACGATCGAGCGGCGAATCACGACTTTTCCCCACAAACAAAGGTACGACTCTTTTAATAGAAAGTGTGTGTTTTGGGCCCTATACAGCTTTTATTAGGAATATCTTTATTATGTGCCAAAATACATGCTATTTTAATATGTTTTGTGTTGTTTTGTGTCTTGCAGGCATATACTGTCCTGCAATATGGTGGACAATTTCACCACCCACAACTTTTTAATAAGTTTTATTGATGAGTTCAGGCAACTGCCGTGTTTGTGGCAAGTGAAGTCCGCGGATTATAAAAATCGAAAACTCCGAAAACAGGCCATGGAACATTTGGTGGCCTTCTACAAGCCCGTCTGTCCTGGGGCAAATTTTGATTATATCCGCAAAAAAATAAACAGTATTCGTACTGCCTACAGGCGGGAGTTAAAAAAAATAGAAGATTCCACCCAGTCTGGAGCAGGGGCACGGAATGTATATGTACCACGGCTGTGGTACTTTGATAACATGCGGTTCCTGGCAGACACCATGGAATCCAGGCCGTCAATTTCAACACTGCCTTCTACTTCGGCAGAGGGCTCAGTGTCGGTAGATCCAAGCCAGGATGAGGATTTCCTGGAGGAGAGTTTTACTCAGGTATGGCATTTCACAATATATTGTCTGCTAAAATGTAATCATGTAACAAAATTATAAGCTAAACCATAATTGACCCTTTAGGTAAACGGGCATAGCAAGGGGTTGGCATGACAGGCAACCGCCAGGGGCGCAGGCCAAGGGGGGTGGGTCACAAAAACATTGGCATTGTTTTATTGTTTATTTTAACAATCCACTCAGCCTGCACACCCCAGAACCCCCAGTTTGCAGGCGGATTCATGCAGGTGTAAAACATTGAGAGCAGCTTCATGCAGGTGTAAAACATTGAGAGCTGCTTCATGCAGGTGTAAAACATTGAGAGCAGCTGAGCCAAAAGACCAGGAGACTGAGACTGCCTCTCACTGCATCCCCAGCACACCTCTGGTCTTACAAACACTGCTGCATCCCCAGCACACCTCTGGTCCAAAGAAACACTGCTGTAGCCTCAGCATTCCTCTGGCTCAACCTTTTTTAATACAAAACTAACAGCTCCTGCAAATGATCCATCCATCCTTGCTTCCATGTCTCTGGTCTCTCACTCTGGGTCAGCAAGGCAGGTGGCTTCCTTATTCATGTTTCCCTGCACTGCTTCACCCTCAATGCCCTACATCAAGCCCTCTGCAAGTTCAGGCCCCTCTCTCTCTGCAACCCCCTCCTCTCTCTCTCACACCCCCTCTTTCTCTCCCTCTCTCTATCTCTCAACCCTCTCTTTCTTTTTCACACCTGAGACAATGATTGCCCACTAGAGAGCTCTACACTGGGCAAACAAGGGGCAAATTAGAAACTTTTAATGCCCTTTAATTTTTTTTTGGGGGGGTGGGTTACAGTTTTCCATTGATCTTGGGGGGGGGGGGGGGGGGTTGTTGCCAAATACAGCTCCTCAACAAGGGCACTGGAGACCCTAGATACGCCACTGTATGTAAAGTCTGCTATTTGTTCACAATAATATAACAAACATGACTTTTTATATACACTATAACATTCTAATCAATTGTTCATTTCATCAACAGGGAAGTGTCACTGAGGAGGAGCCAGGTTGCAGCCAGGAGCCTGGGGAGCCTGCGGAGCCTGAGGAGCCTGCGGAACTATTTCCACCACCACCTCCTCCTGCCAAACGGAGGCAAAAGAGGAAGCACGTGGATGACATCACCGACGAGTTTATCCAGGAGGCCACCATAGCCCTACGTCGGAAACCGGAGGCCAATGAGTCCTTCGGGAATATGACTGCCAAAATCCTGGATAAGGTGGACCTCAGGCAGTGTCAGTATGCCAGAAAAATTATTCTGGATGTGCTGCAAAACGCTGAAAACGGCATACTTAATGAGCACAGCCATGCATGCCAGGAGCACCCGTGCCCTCCACCTCCACCTCCACCTCCACCTCCACAACACCCACCACCTCGCCAAATGCCACATGGCCAGTGGCAATATGGCCAGCAGGATCCAAACCTGCCCTCATGGCAACCTGATTATAGCTATCACCAACTTTAATTTGTGTAACCCCCTATTATTTATTTTACCCCTGTTTGCCAGTTTCTAGTTTAATTTTGTCCAAATGGACCTTTTTTATGTTTAGTTTATTATACGGAAAGTATTGATGTTTGCTTTGTTTTTTTTTTGCTGAGATCCAAAAAATAAAGAAAATGAAAATAAAAAATGGCCTATCTGAATTTGTTAACATGTTTAATATTGTACATAACCTGAAAAATATGTTTTAGACATTAATTCATAAAAGAATAAAGGGTCATATCAATAGTTAGATCTTTGGTGTGAAAATACAAAAATAATGGTGAAGAGTTCAAATTATTTAATTCTAAAATTTGATAGAACAGATAGAATAGACAAACATTATCTTCATCATAACAGAACACATGCCTTTTTATTAGAAAAGTATGGCATTATGAGCAGCATCTTCCTTCTTCTCACATTTATCAAGATGAGCATGTGCTCCGCATTTCACCTATTTCTTGGACTTCCGCGAGCCGAAAGTTCTTTCTGAATAAAATGTTGAGTTTACTAGAGAAAATTCTTCCGGGAACTCATTTGGTTTGATCATGCGTGTTGGGATTTGTAGCTGTGTGTCGGCAGAATTGCGTACTGACAGGCGAACAATCGTCCGTTCTGGTGTCGGCATACAAATATTTTCATGTTTGCAAGAAAGACTTTTGTCCGCGGATTGTGCGCAGACATCTGTCGGAGGCACCATACTAACACGCGTACAATCGGCAGATCCTTCGTCCACCGACGTTTGTATGCCGACGATCGGTACGTGTGTACGGGCCTTAACATGTTCCCAGTGTTTTTGTCTTCTGCAGCCATATACAGCCAAAATGTAGCATGTCCACACTCTCTGACACCCATTTCCTTTATTAGGTCTTCAGTTTCTGACAGTCCTCTCAAGCATTGCAAATATGGTACATTATGTGTGGCCCTTTGGTGATGTCAGGACTGCATTTGAGGCTCATAAGTTAACAACCAGTGCTTTATAAAAAGACTGTACTGTTAGTGTCAATCAAAATTGAAGATTTGAAAAAATAGCTCAGCCCAGGGTGATGTTGTCAGCTGACTTGATTTATTCTTAGCACAGGGGGATGACATAATAACATGAGAGAGACTGTAGGTGGAAATTGCGCTCTGTCTTTTTTTTTTTTTGCCGTGAAACAGACACATTTATACAGAACCATGACGTGCATAGTTTCTTTTTATGATAAACAAGCAGAGATCTATATTTGTTGGGGAACTCTTCCTGGTCTCTTTATGGTAGAGAAACTGTTGGATGAGCAAATCTTCTATCTGCTGACCAAGAACTCCTCCCTAGAACTCAATATAGAAATGGTTATGAAAAGAAAGGCCTTACACAAACACAGATTCTAATTTCAAAATGCAGCCTTTACATAGAAGGTGACATGGAATTGTCAGATGCACTACTTCTACTGATAATTGCTAACATGTTCCAGCTTGTTAGTTAGTGATTGGATCGAAATTCAACCCTGCAGGAGTGCATCATTATTTCTTATTCCACTATAGACAGGGAGATGTCTTCCTAAAGCAATGTATGGGGATATGCTGTAAGTGCTTATCCTTGCACACCTAATTCCAGCACTGGGACAACACTGTGACATTTGTGTGTACACATTATATATATATATATATATATATATATATATATATATATATATATATATACTATTTCTGGTCATTTATGTATCTACATAAGACTAAATCAAAAGTTAAAGAAAATAAATCCTGTACCTGAGACCGGCTGAGATTTTTCCTAGTAATCACAAGTGATGCTTGATACCATGAGCATTGCTTGTTTTATCAAAAAGTTCCCAGGCAGCTTTACTTGCAGCCAAACTGTTTATGACTACTCATTGGTATGCTTTAGTAAGATGGCACATTAATACATTATAGCAGGGAGAAAGTTTGTGGCAACAGATAAGCTTTTGTAAAAAAACAAAAAAAAAAAAACATTTTGCATACCTCCCAACTGTCCTGCTTATGGAATCAAATCCCTCTGTCCTGCTTTCCTTTTTAGTTGTCCTTCAGACGGACAGATGTGTAGACATCTATAATAAATGTAATGCTTAGTGTTCCTGCATTCACTATATCTGGTCTCCCACAGAACACAGAACATGGAAATGCAATTGTTTTAGTAAATATAAACTGATAAATACCTTTTCTCATCAGCAGTTAGAGCAGTCTTATGACTTCTATCAGTGTCTGGTTAAAGCTTGTAGGAGGAGTTTTCATTTCTCCCACGATTGTCCTATCAAAATGCAGAACCCCTGACCCTCTGTATGGACAGTGCTGATTGGCCCCGTGCTGATCACATGCACTCTCCCAAGAAAAAAAAATGCTCTCTAGCAATACACACCAAACTGAGCATGTGCAGCCTGACCCCATGAACTCTGTAAATATCAGGTTATTTTTTTGAGTCAGTGGAAGAAGAGTTGGATTAGAAAAGACAGGATCAAACAGTCTTTTTACACAATGCAGAGGATTAACCCCTTAGGTTCCACAGAGTATAACAAGCATGCTTTACTGCATATACAGACTGACTTAACTGTTGTGGATTTTTAACTACCAAAAGTGTAACACTACACTAAGCCTTTAATTCATTTTCATTAGCACATTATGGTTTTAAAATGCCAGTATAAAGGAAATACAATGTTGAAAAAAAGCACATGTTGGTTTAAATAATAATTTTTTGCTTATCAGTTCTTCATGAGCCACATAACTTGGGCTGTTACAGGGGGTGTGTACTTTGTCCACACACTTTGTGCTGAAGACTTTTCCATCTCAGAAAGTCTGCAGGTATGCATTTTGTAATTTAATGTTACTCAAATTTACCTTATTTTTAAATTGTCTTTTCATCTAGCTTTTCAACTTGCAGCTTCTATGATATTCTCAGTCTGCCACAGATGCCAAAAAACAGAGGCTACTTAACTGGATATATTAAAGTGTTACCCAAAAAAAAAATAGAGACCCTGTTTCCTTATGGCAGGTTAAACAGCACAGTGCTTGTGCTGTCTAACCTGCCCCTCTGGAAACTGTAAAAAAAAAACCTGGCTGATCCTGCCACTTCCTGTGTCCCCCTCTCTGTGCTGACCACAATAATAATGGCTTATAAGCCCTGATCACCGTGGTCAGCCTGTGTGCCTCCCTCATCCATAGCTCTCCTCTCTGCTCTCCCCCCTCCCCTCCCCTCCCTGCCTGTCAGCTCTGTGTATCTGTTTCTCTGTCTCTGCCCCCCCCTTTCCTGCTGCTGATAATAAACCAGTCAAATGTCACTGCCAGCCCCTCTCTGTTAAGCTCCTATCCTGCCCTGTGTAACTGCTTGTAAGAAACGATGCCCCTAAATACCTTTTTGAGAAATGTCTTTAGGTCTGTCACATGACTTCCGGCCACTGTAATACTACAATCCAGGGCTACAGCAGGAGGAGCCAAGCGGCCAGCTCGGCGGTCACGTGACTCCCGGCTGACATCAGAAGGAGCGCTTGGCTCCTCCTGCTGTAGCTCTGGATTGTGTTATCAGAGCGGCCGGGAGTCACGTGACCGGCCTAAAGACACTTCTCAAAAAGGTATTTAGAGGCTTGTTTCATACAAACAGTTATACCATGCAGGATAGGAGATTAAAAGAGAGGGGCTGGAAGCAAGACAATAGTTTAGGGTTACAAACCCTTTAAGGCAGACAATTCCAGGACATGGTATATGGAATGGACATGATTAAAGGGTTTTAACCCAACACAAGAAGTCCTGTCAGAGGCAAGTGTAGGTAACGTTCAGGGTTGGAGACGTGGTCAGAGAGACAAACCAAGGTTAGCATGGGTGAACAGCAGAGACAAGGTCAGTAGCCAGGGGAGAGAAAGGAAACATGGTCATACAACAGGCCAAGGTCAGGATCAGGAGATCAGCAGTGCATGGTCAGAGACAAGCCAAGGTTGGAATCTGGTGTTTAACAGAGCGTGGTTAGGAGTAAACCTAGTAAGCATGAGTAGTCAGAGAACAGTAAAGCAGGAACACAGGTCAGGGGGGAGGGGAAGATCATCCAGTGATTGACAGATATTGGACCTTTCTGTAAATTAGCCGCTTGCTGCCATTCCCCAAACTGGGCTGCTGCAAGCGTGCGCCAAAGTACCCAGATGCGCCAGTGTGTGAGTGCACGCCAGTTACCTATAAGAGTCCTTTGTCTGCATGCTGGCTTCCTTACAATACATTCTAATTTCTGCCAAATGATTTTGTTTTTGTGTAGATTGGGTAAGGGGTTAAACTGCTGTGAGGTCACAGAGTGCATTTTTAGTAAAATGGATAAGGTTTAGAACCTCTGTCAGGATATTGCTTCAGTCTCCATCTTTCTGTCCCATTGACAACCAACCATCTCATATCTTGTCTGGCCGTCAAAGGAAACTTGGAAATTTTAGGTATTCACTCTTTCCAAGTCTATCCAAAACAAAGGCATAAAGTTTTGACTGGAGTTGGGCTTTTAGCCAAGGATTTGCATCTACGTGTACATTTGTACTCAGCTGCTTGAGGCCACCAGCTGCTGATTGGGTTAATTAGGTTTGTATTTCAGAAAAATAGAGTATTTTTACCCAAAACTATTTAACCTGATATTATGCTTTACCGTGCAAGATTTCAGGTTCCTGTAAACGTATTTTTTTATTACATCAAATGTGTTCCATAACAGATGTGTATTTGATATAAAGTAATTCTCCTTTGGTATTTGCTGTTTCTTAAAGGTTTCCAACCTGACACAGCTGAACTCCAGGCAAAGAGCTAAATTCACAGATGAAATACATATGAGACAGCTGTTTTACCTACATATGAGGCAGCTGTTTTACCTACATATGAGACAGCTGTTTTACCTACATATGAGACAACTGTTTTACCTACATATGAGACAGCTGTTTTACCTACATATGAGACAGCTGTTTTACCTACATATGAGACAGCTGTTTTACCTACATATGAGACAGTTGTTTTACCTACATATGAGGCAGCTGTTTACCTACATATGAGGCAGCTGTTTTACCTACATATGAGGAGCTGTTTACCTACATATGAGGCAGCTGTTTTACCTACATATGAGACAGCTGTTTTACCTACATATGAGGCAGCTGTTTTACCTACATATGAGGCAGCTGTTTTACCTACATATGAGACAGCTGTTTTACCTACATATGGGGCAGCTGTTTTACCTACATATGAGACAGCTGTTTTACCTACATATGAGACAGCTGTTTTACCTACATATGAGACAGCTGTTTTACCTACATATGAGACAGCTGTTTTACCTACATATGAGGCAGCTGTTTTACCTACATATGAGACAGCTGTTTTACCTACATATGAGGCAGCTGTTTTACCTACATATGAGGCAGCTGTTTTACCTACATATGAGACAGCTGTTTTACCTACATATGAGACAGCTGTTTTACCTACATATGAGACAGCTGTTTTACCTACATATGAAACAGCTGTTTTACCTACATATGAGACAGCTGTTTTACCTACATATGAGGCAGCTGTTTACCTACATATGAGGCAGCTGTTTTACCTACATATGAGACAGCTGTTCTACCTACATATGAGGCAGCTGTTTTACCTACATATGAGACAGCTGTTTTACCTACATATGAGACAGCTGTTTTACCTACATATGAGGCAGCTGTTTTACCTACATATGAGGCAGCTGTTTTACCTACATATGAGGCAGCTGTTTTACCTACATATGAGACAGCTGTTTTACCTACATATGAGACAGCTGTTTTACCTACATATGAGGCAGCTGTTTTACCTACATATAAGACAGCGGTTTTACCTACATATGAGACAGCTGTTTTACCTACATATGAGACAGCTGTTTTACCTACATATGAGACAGCTGTTTTACCTACATATGAGGCAGCTGTTTTACCTACATATGAGACAGCTGTTTTACCTACATATGAGGCAGCTGTTTTACCTACATATGAGGCAGCTTTTTTACCTACATATGAGGCAGCTGTTTTACCTACATACGAGGCATCTGTTTTACTTAGCAAATGATTAGCATTTCTGTCCATCCGGTTGCACACAACTCTTCTATACAGCACGGCCTTGTCTGGCAGAGGAGACCTGGTTTCCACTGCTGCAGTTCAGCAACACTAACAGGTCTTGTCCCTTCCCCAGCCCGTGACTGAACAGTGAAAGGGGAAGCAGCAAATTAATGAGCTCACCTTTCTGTCACTCTGCTCTCCCCGCCTATCAGCATCTATCTTGCACTGCAGAACAGCTGACTGGCTCTTTGTGCTGATTCATTCTTCTGCAGTCTGAGCTTTGTTGTGTAGGAACAGCAAGAGGCTAATACCAAGCCAAATGTAGGTACCTAAACTGTTTGCATAAATGTAACCACGTCAATACAGGGCACTTTTACCCACTTCCTGCCCCAGAACCAATTTTCAGCTTTCGGCGCTGTCATGCAACCATTATGCATTTATTGGGGGCAATGCTGTGGCACTCTGCATTTATTGGGGGCATTGCTGTGGCACTCTGCATTTATTGGGGGCATTGCTGTGGCACTCTGCATTTATTGGGGGCAACAATGCTGTGGCACTCTGCATTTATTGGGGGCAATGCTGTGGCACTCTGCATTTATTGGGGGCATTGCTGTGGCACTCTACATTTATTGGGGGCATTGCTGTGGCACTCTGCTTTTATTGGGGGCATTGCTGTGGCACCATGCATTTATTGGGGGCAACAATGCTGTGGCACTCTGCATTTATTGGGGGCAATGCTTGGCACTCTGCTTTTATTGGGGGCATTGCTGTGCCCTCTGCATTTATTGGGGGCATTGCTGTGGCACTCTGCATTTATTGGGGGCAATGCTGTGGCACTCTGCATTTATTGGGGGCATTGCTGTGGCACTCTGCATTTATTGGGGGCAATGCTGTGGCACTCTGCATTTATTGGGGGCAATGCTGTGGCACTCTGCATTTATTGGGGGCAATGCTGTGGCACTCTGCATTTATTGGGGGCATTGCTGTGGCACTCTGCATTTATTGGGGGCAACAATGCTGTGGCACTCTGCATTTATTGGGGGCAATGCTGTGGCACTCTGCATTTATTGGGGGCATTGCTGTGGCACTCTACATTTATTGGGGGCATTGCTGTGGCACTCTGCTTTTATTGGGGGCATTGCTGTGGGACCATGCATTTATTGGGGGCAACAATGCTGTGGCACTCTGCATTTATTGGGGGCAATGCTTGGCACTCTGCTTTTATTGGGGGCATTGCTGTGGCACTCTGCATTTATTGGGGGCATTGCTGTGGCACTCTGCTTTTATTGGGGGCATTGCTGTGGCACTCTGCATTTATTGGGGGCAACAATGCTGTGGCACTCTGCATTTATTGGGGGCAACAATGCTGTGGCACTCTGCATTTATTGAGGGCAATGCTGTGGCACTCTGCATTTATTGGGGGCATTGCTGTAGCACTCTGCATTTATTGGGGGCAATGTTGTGGCACTCTGCATTTATTGGGGGCAATGCTGTGGCACTCTGCATTTATTGGGGGCATTGCTGTGGCACTCTGCATTTATTGGGGGCAGGGCCGGACTGGCCAATCGGGATACCGGGATATTTCCCGGTGGGCCGCCGGCCCTGGGGCCGCTTCAAGATCGCAGGGTCGCAGGCGCAGAGCCGCTTTAAGCATTGGGGCCAGCCGCGCTGCTGCATTGGGGCCGCTGTGATAATGATGGCCGCTGCAGCCCCGCCCCCGGCCCCCGCTGCGCTCCAGACAGAGACATGACGGTCCGTCCGATATTTACTCTTGTACGTTGGCCGCTGTCAGCGGCATGACGTCACGGGGCGGCTGCGTGGCCGGCGGTGGATCAACTGAGACTGAGTGGCTGACTGTCACGGGCGCGCCAACGCCGATCCCTCCTCCCCCAGGCTCCCAGACGGGACGTCACGACTCACGTGCCAGCAGCAGCATGATCGCAGGTGAGCCTGAGGTCAGTGCAGACAAACTGAAGACAGAGACATCCTTTTTCAAGGTAAAACTTACAGAAATGCAGCAGTAATGTCAGCTAAATGACTCCATGGACAATCTACATTCTGTCCCTGGAATTAACCCTGTGCACTTATCTCCCATAATAGTTCATGTAACCAGTATTTTTTGTTTTTTAGTTTTGGATAGAGTAGGGATTTTTTTTTTGCCATCCATGTCCCAATCAAGCCATTTGAATAATTTCCTATCTATTGGACACAAATGAAAGTGAGAGGAATTCCCTCTAAAATAAGCCCTGCACCTCCTGCACCATGCACTCAGTCCTGTATCTCAGCCCTGCATCTTCTGCACCATGCCCTCAACTCTGCACCTCCTGCACCATGCCCTCAGCCCTGTATCTCAGCCCTGCGCCTCCTGCACCATGCCCTCAACTCTGCACCTCCTGCACCATGCCCTCAACTCTGCACCTCCTGCACCATGCCCTCAGCCCTGCATCTTCTGTACCATGCCCTCAACTCTGCACCTCCTGCACCATGCCCTCAGCCCTGTATCTCAGCCCTGCATCTTCTGCACCATGCCCTCAACTCTGCACCTCCTGCACCATGCCCTCAGACCTGTATCTCAGCCCTGCGCCTCCTGCACCATGCCCTCAACTCTGCACCTCCTGCACCATGCCCTCAACTCTGCACCTCCTGCACCATGCCCTCAGCCCTGCATCTTCTGTACCATGCCCTCAACTCTGCACCTCCTGCACCATGCCCTCAGCCCTGTATCTCAGCCCTGCACCATGCCCTCAACTCTGCACCTCCTGCAACATGCCCTCAACTCTGCACCTCCTGCACCATGCCCTCAGCCCTGTATCTCAGCCCTGCATCTTCTGTACCATGCCCTCAACTCTGCACCTCCTGCACCATGCCCTCAGCCCTGTATCTCAGCCCTGCACCTCCTGCACCATGCCCTCAACTCTGCACCACCTGCACCATTCCCTAAACTCTGCACCTCCTGCACCATGCCCTCAGCCCTGCATCTTCTGCATCTCCTGCACCATGCCCTCAACTCTGCATCTCCTGCACCATGCCCTCAACTCTGCATCTCCTGCACCATGCCCACAGCCCCTGCATTATGCCCACAGCCCCTGCATCTCCTGTACCATGTCCGCAGCCTCTGCATCTCTTGCACCGTGCCCACAGCTTCTTCCTCTCCTGTACCATGCCTGCAGCCTCTGCATCTCCTGTACCATGTCTGCAGCCCCTGCATCTCCTGTACCGTGTCTGCAGCCCCTGCATCTCCTGTACAGTGTCTGCAGCCTCTGCATCTCCTGTACCATGTCTGCAGCCCCTGCATCTCCTGTACCGTGTCTGCAGCCCCTGCATCTCCTGTACCGTGTCTGCAGCCCCTGCATCTCCTGTACCGTGTCTGCAGCCCCTGCATCTCCTGTACCGTGCCTGCAGCCCCTGCATCTCCTGTACCGTGCCTGCAGCCCCTGCATCTCCTGTACCGTGCCTGCAGCCCCTGCATCTCCTGTACCATGCCTGCAGCCCCTGCATCTCCTGTACCGTGCCTGCAGCCCCTGCATCTCCTGTACCGTGTCTGCAGCCCCTGCATCTCCTGTACCGTGTCTGCAGCCCCTGCATTTCCTGTACCGTGTCCGCAGCCCCTGCATTTCCTGTACCATGTCCGCAGCCTCTGCATCTCTTGCACCGTGCCCGCAGCTTCTTCCTCTCCTGTACCATGCCCGCAGCTTCTTCCTCTCCTGTACCATGCCCGCAGCCCCTGCATCTCCTGTACAAGGTCTGCAGCCCCTGCATCTCTTGTACCATGTCCGCAGCCCCTGCATCTGCTGTACCATGTCCGCAGCCCCTGCATCTGCTGTACTATGTCTGCAGCCCCTGCATCTCCTGTATCATGCCCGCAGCCCCTGCATCTCCTGTACCATGCCCACAAAGCCTATGACCACCTCCTGTACCATGTTAGCACTTTTACAGCTTTTACCTGGAATTTGCTTATATATATATATATATATATATATATATATATATATATAGCCCTATATGCTTTCATATCTGTCTTATCTATAATACATTCTTCAAATGTGCTTTAAAATGCATGTTTTTTCCTTTTATGAATAAGAAAATAATGACGTTATGCTGTTGGGCTGGTATAATAATGCTATGGGGCTGGTATGAAATTATTTCCAGGGCTGAATTTTATTCCCAGTCCGGCCCTGATTGGGGGCAATGCTGTGGCACTCTGCATTTATTGTTATGTTGTCATGTTGTTGTTTTTTTTTGGGGGGGGGGGCGCCGGGAGGGAGTCTTGCCCGGGGAGCAATTTAACCGCTTGCCGCCCGCCCGCCGTCATATGACGGCGGAGCGGAGCGACCATTATCCTGGGCCGCCGTCATATGACGGCGGCACTTTAAGCAGGGCAGGCGCGCGATCGCGTGCACGCCGCCCTGCACTGTCGGTGTCGGGGTGTCCCCGGGACACCCCCCGTCACCGGCAGGGGGGAAACAGCCAATGGGCGTGGCTGTTTCCCACGTGATCGGCTGTGTTCCAATGACACAGCCGATCACAATGAAGGCGCCCACCAGATGACCGCGCATGCGCGATCGGGAGCGCGCAGCGCGGTCGTGTCGGTGGCACTGTGTTCCGTAGGAACACAGCTGTCACCGGCGGTAGTAAACAGTCACTGACAGTGACTGTTTACTATGTGATCGGCTGTGAATCCATTCACAGCCGATCACAAAATGTAAACAAAGAGCAGTAACTGACTGTTACTAGCTCTTCTCTCCTCATACAGTTTCCAGTATGAGGGGAGCAGAGCTAGAAATAGTGAGTTACTGCTCTGTACACCTGTAAAAAGTAAAAATCACACTAATAAAGGTCCCCACACAGTCCTCAGTCCCCCCCCCCCCCCAATATCACCTGTCACCCAACAGTCACCTCATCAGTGCCCAGAAATTGACACCCATAACGTTCACATTTGAGCGCAGCGATCGCAGGCAAAATCACTGCGATTCTGCCCGCGATCCGGAAATCATTGCAAATCGCGGGACGCCTGTGCGTTGCCCGTGATTTGCAATAGCACCCCAAACGCTGTGCGATGTTGCCGCCATTTCCGCCTGCCGAATCGCGGTAACATCGCGCAAACATCGCATGACGCCCAAAAAAGGTACAAGAGTTTCTTTGGAGCGTCATGCGTTGTTTGCGTGATGTTACCGCGATTCGGCAGGCGGAAATGGCGGCAACATCGCACAGCGTTTGGGGTGCTATTGCAAATCACGGGCAATGCACAGGCGCCCCGCAATTTGCAATGATTTCTGGATCACGGGCAGAATCGCAGTGATTCTGCCCGTGATCACTACGCTCACATGTGAACGTAGCCTAAAATTCACCGGTCACCAGAGACTGCCATCAGTACCGCCGTGCACCATCGCCCGTCACCTGTCACCCATCAGTGACCATCGCCCGTCACCTGTCACCCCATCAATCACCGTCACCTGTCACCGCATCAATCACCGTCACCTGTCACCCCATCAGTCATCGTCACCTGTCACCCCATCAGTCATCGTCACTTGACACCCCATCAGTGATCGTCACTTGTCACCCCATCAATCATCGTCACATGTCACCCCGTCAGTGACTGTCATCTGTCACCCCATCAATCATCGTCATCTGTCACCCCATCAATCATCATCACCTGTCACCTCATCAATCATCGTCACCTTTCACCCCATCAATCATCGTCACCTGTCACCTCATCAATCATCATCACCTGTCACCTCATCAATCATCGTCACCTGTCACCCCATCAGTCATCGTCACCTGTCACCCCATCAGTCATCGTCACCTGTCACCCCGTCAGTCATCGTCACCGGTTTGCCATATACATGCAATCACTTACTGACCGCCTAACGACTATATGCGTTGGCCATTAAAAGCTAAATACTGGGGTTATGGCAGCAGATAGCCCCCATAACCCCGGTATTTTTTGAAACGGCGGGCGGTCGGCTTTCAGATAAGGGTGGTCCCAGTGGCGGATTCGCCGCGGAATTACCCTTACGGTGCAGGGGAAGAGGTGCCCCCCCCCCTCCTGCCGCGTCCCAGACGTTTTCCCAGCTTACCGGACCCGCCGGCAGCGGGGAAAACTATCCGGTCCCGGATCCTCAGAGACAGGAAGTCGAGTGAGGGCAAGATGGCCCTCACTCAACTCTATGGTCTTGGAGGACCGGAGCTACGTCAAAAGACGTTGCCTAGCAACCGGTTTAAAGGGCCGCTTTTTTTTTTTTGCTTTTTTTTTTTCCTCTTTCAACAATTTTTTTTTTTTTTTTTCTTTTTTAGTGTAGTTGTGAGGTGTGAGGTCTTTTTGACCCCAGATCTCACAATAAAGAGGACCTGTCATGCCTATTTCTATTACAAGGGATGTTTACATTCCTTGTAATAGGAATAAAAATGATCAAAACATTTTTTTTTTTTTTAACTGTGTAAAAATAAAAAAATAATAAATAAAATAAATAGGAAAAAAAAAAAAAAAAAAAAATTAAAGCGCCCTGTCCCCGTTAGCTCACGCGCAGAAGCAAACGCATACGCAAGTCCCGCCCACATATGTAAACGGTGTTCAAACCATACATGTGAGGTATCGCCGCGATCGTTAGAGCAAGTGCAATAATTTGAGCCCTAGACCTCCTCTGTAACTCTAAGCTAGTAACCTGCAGAAATTTTTAAAATGTTGCCTATGGGGATTTTTAAGTACCAATGTTTGGCGCCATTCTGTGAGCATGCGCAATTTTGAAGCATGACATGTTGGGTATCTAATTACTCGGCGTAACATTATCTTTCACATTATGGAAAAAAATTGGGCTAAATTTACTGTTTTCTTATTTTTTAGTTCAAAAAAGTGAATTTTTTTCAAAAAAATCGCATTTGGAAGACTGCTGCGCAAATATGGTGTGATAAAAAATATTGCAACGATCTCCATTTTATTCTCTAGGGTCTCTGCTAAAAAAAAATATATAATGTTTGGGGGTTCAAAGTAGTTTTCTAGCAAAAAAAATGATTTTAGCTTGTAAACACCAAGTGTCAAAAATAGGCCCAGTCTTAAAGTGGATAAATGGACAACTTTGTGTAAAGCGCTACTTGGATGTGAGGCCTATGTATGTGGCCAGGCTGTGAAAAAGTGTTACACATGTGGTATCGCCATACTCAGGAGGAGTAGCAGAATGTATTTTGGGGTGCAAGTTTTGCTATGTACATGCGATGTGTTAGAAATATTGCATAAATGGACAGCTTTGTGTAAAAAAAATGTGTTTTCATTTTCTTTCCACATTTTCCAAAAACTTGTGGAAAAAAATGACATACTCAAAAGACTCATTATGCCTCAAAAATTATACGTTGGGCTGTTTGCTTTCCAAAATGGGGTCATTTTATGGGGGTTTCCATTGTCCTGGTGCTCCAGGGCCTTCAAAAGTGCGATAGGTTGTCAGGAAATGATATGTGTAATTTGTGCTCCTAGAATGCCGGACGCTGCTACTCGGATGTTAGGCCTCTGTATGTGGCCAGGCTGTGAAAAAGTCTCACACATGTGGTATCGCCATACTCAGGAGGAGTAGTAGAATGTGTTTTGGGGTGTAGTTGAAAGTATACATGTGCTGTGTGAGAGAAATAACCTGTTAATACGGCAATTTGTAAAAAAATAAAAATAAAAAAAAATAAATCTTCATTTTGCAAAGCATTGTGGGAAAAAATTACAACTTCAAAAAACTCATCATGCCCCTTATTAAATACCTTGGAATGTCTACTTTCCAAAAAGGGGTCATTTGGGGGGTATTTGTACTTTCCTGACCTTTTAGTGTCTCAAGAAATGAGATAGGCCTTCAGTACATCAGGTGTGATCAAGTGTGATCAATTTTCAATGAATAGCACCATAACTTGTGGACTCTATAACTTTCACAAAGACCAAATAATATACACTTATTTGTGTTTTTTTTACCAAAGATAAGTAGCAGTATAAATTTTGGCCAAAATTTGTGAAGAAAAATGACTAATTTGCAAAATTTTATGACAGAAACAAAGAAAAATGCGTTTTTTCACGATATTTTCAGTCTTTTTTTATTTATAGCACAAAAAATAAAAAACCCAGTATTGATCAAATACCATCAAAAGAAAGCTCTATTTGTGTGAAAAAAAGGACACAATTTTTGTATGGGTACAGTGTTGCATGACTGAGTAATTCTCAGTCAAAGTGTGAGAGCGCTGAAAGCTGAAAATCGGTCTGGGCAGGAAGGGGGTGAAAGTGCACTGTAGGCAAGTGGTTAATGTAGAACCGCCACTGGCTTTGGACATGATCACTTGTTTATTGATTGTTAGGAAACCAACATACACTTACCCAAGCTTGGTTTCATAGTTGTTCTAAAAATCAATGCCTCACTATAACATGAAATTAAACTGCATGTTTTATGTTAAAATGAAGGGATATATTATACAGGAATGCTACAAATGGGAAGATGTATGGAATTAATAGCTTTAACATTCAACTGCTCATTAATTTGCTGTCTTTCAAGATAAATCAAAAGATGGCAAATAAAGGCAACATAAATAATTTAGATGAGGCATGTAGACAGTCTGGGGAAGTTGGGTATAGCTTATTTTTCCAGTAGCACCTTGGAGAATATAGTTCAATACCTGTCAGGTTGAGAGTCACAGCCATGGTAATTAGCTGAGAGTGTGTACTCCAGGCAAGGCTGGGGAGTCCTTGGGTGGCTTTCTCCTGGGAAATGCAAAGCCAGGAAACTGTAAATAAAAGTGACCTTGCTCTGCAGAGCATAAGAGAGCTTCAAAGCACCTGCATTATTCAGTAATAACCGATCTTCCACCAGGCAGCTCCAGGATATAACTGCCATGATCTTATATCTTATAAAATATATAGATGTACACAGAGGACTAGACGCTTTATGTACTTATGGATGTATATATGTAAAATCATAGCTATGTAATTAGTGCCTGCATATTTTAATCTGTTAACATTTTTTATCCAGAATCTAAAGGATTAGTAAAATAAACAGAAAAAAACTTAAACAGCTTACAGTGCATTTTATTGGATAAATACGATTTTATGAATTATTATCTATTTTGTTCTTCTTTTAATCCTGACCTAAAAAAATGGAATCTAAAGGAGAGCACCATATAACAAATACATATAGCATCCCATATTATTTTGTGCAGGTTTTCTTGAAGTGATGATAATGTAAAATATGGTTAATTTACATGTAGCACCCTACAAGTTAGGTGCTAGGCAAAAGTATAGTGGGCCTTGGCTGCCTAACAGCAGGGCCCTGATTTTCAGCTGGGCTTTCATGTCTCCCAGGTGTTGCCATTGAGAGGGGAGTCTCCCCACTGGCTCCATGAGAGGGTTCTCATTGGGCAGTGGAGGAAACCCAATCAGTGGCCCATTCAGGCTTGTATCTACCCCAGGAAGGCAGATTCTGCCGCACAGCATTCTGGGAGTGGGTATAAATTTGAGGGGAGCACATGACGCAGCGTCTTTGGCGGGAAGCAGAGTCCCAGGAGGGAGAGTACGGCTGTCTCTCCTCTTGTCAGAAGGATCGGGTGTCTCGGGCAGCTTGCCTGAGGGTACAGAGAGAGCTGAGCTGAGCTGCAGAGAGGATCCGGTGTGCCGAGGACCAGCGGAGTTGAGGGGGCCCAGTTTCAGGAAAGCATTCTAAGTCCATGTGTACTGTAACTGCCCCTGGGGGTCTGCCTAGCTGAGAGGGGACCACTCCTGGTGAAGGTCCAAGGGATCCAGAAGCTAGCTAGCGGTAAAGGCGGTGCCTAGTGAGAGGACCCTGAAGTGTCGGAGGGGGTGCCTAGTGAGAGGACCCTGAAGTGCAGAGGGGGTGCCTAGTAGAGTACCCTGAAAGTGTAAAGGGGGCGCCAGCAGTTGGGCCTTGAAGAGTTAATGTGTACAGCGTGCAGTGTGCAGTGTTGAAAATTTCAGCAGCACCAGCAGTTACAAGGAGCTACCTCAGTCAGTGAAGGGCTGGAGGGAGCTGTTCACAGGACTTTTGAGCTTAACAGAGTGTCAAGAGTCAAGTCTCAATACAGTCCAGGATCTTTTGAGTTAACCAGAGGGTTACAAGTCAAGTTCTAGCACAGTTCAGTAATAAAGCATTTTTCAAGCGCCAGTAAGCGTTGGTCGGCATCCAGCTGGCATCAAGACAGCGCTAACAGGCATTTTTCTGCAAAGTGTCCCAGTTGTACCTAGTTGAGCCAGAGGAGTATCCCACTCATTACCTTCTCCCATCCCCATTTTCAAATAAACAAAACAAACCAAAGATGCCAGAATGGTCATTGTCTCAACTCTCACACTTGGGTATTCAGCTTAAACGGGCTGAAGGTGTCACCGGTAACAATTGCAGACCCATATCAGGCCCAATGCCTGGAAAACCTGCTACATACAAAAAAATTATAATAATATTAATCGACACTTGGTCCCTAAAAGTCCATAACTGTTTGCCAAAATTTTGCCAAGTCAAATTTACTTTCAATAAGGTGTTCCATTTTAAGGGCCTAATAGTGAAGTTTGCCCTGCTCATATTAGTTTTTAAGGATAGATAATTAAAGTATAATTAATTAAAGTATATCTTTTTTGTCCCAACCTCCTGTTCTCCCCTCTGTGTAAGTGCAAACAGGAGAAGTGTAAGGATATCCATCCATCCATCCCTCGGAACCTCGGTCTGCCAGTGAGAGGAGACCCCTAAGCATAATTTGATCCTTTGCTGGCGTATGCTAGCTTGGATCAACACCATCTGGTAAGTGCGCTACCTTACCACAATTTTTTGGCGGTGAAGTGGAGGGTGACACCATCATTGCTAACGTGTATGCACAGCCACTTAATCCAGCTGATCCAGTTTTAATTTTAAGGACTCACTATTTTTTGCACTATATTATGTCCTCACTGTCACAGACTATATTTTAAAACTTATATATTTCGTACTCAAGCACTTTATTTGGTGACATTTGTTGTTGTATATTGCACTTTATATATTGGCATTTTTGCATATATTGCACTCATTTAGCACTATATAATATTGGTTGTTAGCACTACTAGAAGCACTATATCAATTTTCATAAATTTTTTATTAATTAGCTTTTTTTCTCAGAAAATAGGTGCAGGAACTCCCTTTTTCGGACTTTCCCCTTGTCTCCGCCCCTACCTACCTCCGTGAACCGTTCCTTGGTTCCACCCACTACCCACCTCCCAGTATCATCCTTTTTAGAAAATACAGAACCAAGTAACACTTGTAGTACTAAGCAATTTGTATGGATTTTTTGATTGATAACAAAAAAGCAGTAAAATAGATCCCCTGCAGCGAACAATAATAGACCCCCCCCCCCAGCAGCAATAGATCCAGCCAGCAACAATGGGTCTCCAGCAGCAACAACAGATCTCCCAGCAGACAGCATCAATAGACTGCTCCATAAAGAGTAGATCCCTCCCATCAACAACTGACCCCTCAGCAACATAAGAACCACCCCATTAACAATAGACCCCCCCCCCCCTGCAAAATGAGATCTCTTCCAGAGACAATATATCCCCCAGCAGCAACACTAGACCTCCCTAGCAGCAATAAACCCTCCTGCAGGAATAGATCCTCACCAGCAACAATAGATCCCTCAGCAGCCAGCATCAATAGACAATGTTGCATTCCTTGCAATTACATACATTCAGTGCTGGAACTGCGTTCCCCCACGTTCCCGCTGAAAAAAAGCCCTGTTTATTTCCCTTTGAATTATTGTTGATTTAAAGCTATTTTTTTGCGTAGATATACATTGGATGATTCACATAATCATTATTTGTTCACTGTTTTGGGTAGAGTAGAGAGGGTTTAGAACACCTGTCTGGTTTTTATTGCTGTCTGTACCTCTCATTGGGAAGTCTTACCCCTTCTATTTGTCATGTTAACTGTTCTCATTAAAGCTAAAAAGTAAAAGAAAATTTCAAATTTTGAGTTGTCCCCAGAACAGTTATAGAGGGTTAATCTCTCAATGAGGACACCTGTAGGTGGGTGCAGCATGGTGCGGCAGCAATGACACACACAGTCTGGGTGCAATGTAAAGAACTTGTAATAAAATTTAAGCAAAGGCAGTTCATAACCAACCCAGTGGAAGGACAGCCCAACCAGGAGCCCTCACACAGCATGCCTGTCAAAATAGAATTAAAGTTAAGCCCCGTACACACGTACTGATCGTCGGCCGAACGATTGGCCGTCTTTTGTCCAGGGCTGTCGTGTCTGTTGAAAACTGCAAAAGACTGCACACGAATTTTGTCAGCCAACAACAGCCGACAGCAGAAGTGATGTCATGTGATGGATAACTTTCCGTGTGTTTTTTCTTCTCTGAGAATGCCCAGTCTTGCTAATCGGCTGTTTGTCGGCCGAATTCTGTACTGACTGGCGAACAATCGGCCGTTCTGGTGTCGGCCAACAAAAATTTGAATGCCTGCACAACAAATTCTGTTCGGCCGAAAAGTCGCTGTCGGTTGTCGGAAGCATCATACTAACAAGCCGACAATCGGCCGATCGTTCGGCGGCCGAATATTTACGGCCGACAATCGCTACGTGTGTACGGGGCTTAAGTTCAAAAATAGTTGTACATGTTGCAGGATTTCTGGTATGGTGTAGTAGTAAGTTCTCTCTTCAGGTTCAATGTCCAAGCATGGGCATTGTTTGAGCAAAGAAGTATAATTTTGTGTGTATAGCTGTAAAAAAAAAAGAAAATATTTTAGAGATTTAGACCCGGTTCACACTACTGCGTGTGCCGGGTTCGCATGTCATGTCGGAGCACACTGCTCCGACATGACATGCGATCAGCTGTGCGGTGCGAGTTTAGCCATACAGTTTGTATGGCTAAATTCGCACCGCACCCGCAGCAAAGACGCACAGGAGGCATTTTTGCTGCCGCATCAGGATCGGATCGCACAGCGGTTCACACTTGTGCGATCCGATCCTGTGCGAACTGCACGATCGCACTGCGATATGCGATCAAACTGGGGGTGTCGTTAAGATTACATTGACACCCCCAGCGGATCGCATATGGCAGTGTGAACTGCCGGGGGTGCGTGTGCGATGCGGGAACAGGCTGCGAATTCGCAGCCTTCCCGCATCGCAATAGTGTGAACCGAGCCTCATACTTAAAATTATAGTTAGAATGATTTTAAGTGGAACTTTGGTCAGAAAACGAAGTCCTACTAGATCATTTCAGGCTCTCCCCTTTTGCAGGTATAGCTATGTAAAGCATTAAAATAAGTACCTATACTGTTTAACTATTTGACCTCTGGATGGTTTTACCCCCTTTGTACACAAATTAGATTTAAATCTTTTTTCACACAAATAGAGCTTTCTTTTGGTGGCATTTGATCCCCACAACTTTTTTTTGTTTTGTTTTTTTGCTATATAGATGAAAAAAGACCAACATTTTTTAAAAAACAAAATATTTTCTACTTTCTGTTAGAAAACATATCCAATAAAATCAAATTTTTAGTCCAAAATGTATTCTGCTGCATGTCTTTGGTACAAGAAAAATCCCAATAAGTGTATATTAACTGGTTTGTGTGAAACTTATAGCATCTACAAATTATGGTATATATATTTAAAATTTTATCAATCCTGATGTACTGATGGCCTACAGTATCTAATTTCTCGAGGCCTTTAAAATGCCAGGACAGTACAAATACCCCCCAAATGACTTTTTGGAAAGTAGACAGTCTAAAGTATTTAGTAAGGAGCATGGTGAGTTTTTTTTTAAATGTTATTCTTTTTTTGGAAAGTTAGGAAATTAAATATTTTTTTTTTACATACTGTCACCAGTGTAGAACAGCATCATCATCATATGACTGGTGTGGTGGTGATCAGGTATGCTGACCAGTGATTGTATGTAAAAAAAAAAATGTAATCTTTTTTTATTCAATTTTGTAATACTGGGCACTTTCATCCCCTTCCTGCCCAGCCCAATTGTCAGCTTTCAGCGCTGTCCCAATTTGAATGACAATTGCGTGGTCATGCAGCACTGTACCCAAACAAAATTGTTGCCATTTTTTTGAGACAGAGAGAGCTTTCTTTTGATGGTATTTAATCACCCCTGGGTTATTGCACATGCTCAGTTGCTCCCTATTTTTTGTCACTGAGAGGAAAATATAGAGACTGATCTGCTGACAGCCTGAAGATTTACTTATGCTTAGGGGCTCTGGGCTTCAGAAAAATGGCAACTTCCAGCAAGAACAAACTGGAACAATGCTGGAGGCAATTTACAGCACACGGTAATTTTGGTAGCATAATTATCATTATGAAATGTGTGTTCCATGCTAAAAAACATTATTTTTGTTGTTATAGGTAAAGTTTAGTTTTAAACAGTAACTCCAGAATAATGTAAGTTTTAGCTTTGAATAGAGTAGGAAAGAATTACCATTCCTTTTGGATTTCTTTTTTCTTTCTGTGGCACAGTTGGGGAGTTTTTCCTCACTTCTTGTCCCTGTGATGCCATCAGAGTTGTATAAAGTACTCGAAACCCATACTTGAGTAAAAGTACAAGTGCTCGATCAAAAAGTGACTGGAGTAGAAGTGGAAGTACTCGATCAAAAAGTGACTTGAGTAGAAGTACTAAAGTATTCAACATTTTTTGTACTTAAGTATTGCAAGTAGTTTTTTAAAAAATTTTGCTACTCAAGTACTGAAAGTAAAAGTACCAGTAGTTTTTAAAAAAAATTGCTACTCAAGTACTGAAAGTAAAAGTACAAGTACTGTGTTATGTAGTTATTAAAGAAAGAAGTCAAAAGTTTGAACATCATATTGTTTTTTATTATTTCAAATGCAGCTTTTATTTATACATACAGTAGCTTTTATTTTCGTATGCGCTGATAATACACATGTTTTGAGCTTCATGAAACCTGCCATCTACTGTTCTGGCAGTGGTAATTTTTATAATTGTAACGAGTAACTATGCAGCATAAAAAAAAAATATCGGAGTAGAAGTATTGAAATCATTGAAAAAATGTAGTGAAGTAAAAGTGGAAGTAGGAGAAAAAAATTCTACTCCAGGAAAGTACAGATACCGCCTTTCGGTACTTAACCACTTGCCGACTGCCTAACGCCGATCTACGTCGGCAGTCAGCCCCTCACAGGCAAAGTGACGTAGGGCTACGTCACTAGCTTGTGAGGGTCTAGGGAGCGAGCGCGCGCCCCCGGAGGCGCGCTACCGCTCCCACGTGGTCACGGACCCCCCCCCCGCGCGTGTGACCAGCGGACCCGATGTCCGCCGGTCACTCGGCAATCGGCGGGGGAGAGGGAGAATGTCAGGCAGCTTGTGTAAACAAACTGCCTGTCATTCTCCTCGCTGTAAAGACACTGATCAAACGGATCTAGTATGTAGATCCGTTGATCAGTGTCCTTACAGCTCAAGCCACAGCCAATCACAGTAGAAAGCACGCCCCTAGGGATACACACAGCCCCTCCCTCCCAAATAAAGTTAACCCCTTCACAACCAGTGTATTTTTACAGTAACAGTGCATATGTATAGCACTAATTACTGTAGAAATGTCACTGGTAACCCCAAAAGTGTCACAAATGTCAGTCAAGGGTCCGATCTGTCCGCCCCAATATCGCAGTACCGCAAAAAAAATCGCAGATCGCCGCCATTACGCGTTAAAAAAAAAAACAACAAAAATGACAAAAATCTTTCCCTTTGTTAGTAAACGCGATAACTTTTGCGCAAACCAATCAAAATACGCTTTTTGCGATTTTTTTTACCAAACATATGTAGCATAAAACAAATTGGCTGAAAATTTTAAAAAATTTTGATTTTTACTTTTTTTTGGGGGGGAATTTCATATAAAAAAATGTGAAAAATATTGTTATTTTTGCAAAATTGATGCTCTTTTTTTGTTTATAGCGCGTGATCAAAAAATCGCACAGGTGATCAAATACCACCAAAAGAAAGCTCTGTTTGTGGGAAAAAAAGGACGTCAAATTCGTTTAGGTACAGCGTCGCACGACCGCGCAATTGTCCGTTAAAGTCACGCAGTGCCGAATTGCAAAATACCCCCTGGTCAGGAAGGGGGTAAAATCTTCCGGGGCTTAAGTGGTTAAGTACAGTAGTGAAGTAGTTCTACTTAGTTACTATACATCTCTGGATGCCATGTAGGAAATGAAGGGGGAGGGGTGGTTTCAGTGGCATTGCAAGAAGTATGGAAGACCTGGGCATCTTTTAACACTGTAACACTTGATCCTACTAGCTATATACTGTACACTGCATACATATGCTACAGGTGTTGTACACACACTTTTTTTTAGGTGTATGTATAGCCAAAATGTTTTTTAGCTGCTTATATAGAGTGGGGAAGGGGTGGAACCCTTGTTGGTTTTTTATGGCATCTGTGATTCACCTTCTATATGTGGAAGCCATTGTCAGAAAGACAGAAAGTCATGGGAAAAGGTAAAACTTTACTGTTGTCACCAGCATGGGCGGTGAGGATTTTCAATGGGGACATCTGTTTTGATGACAACTGTCTAAGAGAGGAATGCCCCTAAATCTTAAGCAACATTAACTCTTACAAAATTAAAGAAGAATTCCACTTATGATATATATGGTTACATATTGTAGTTACAATGGTGCAGTTTTACAGCTACCTGGCCTGTAGGCTTGCCGGCAGGGGGAGCGAATTGGGGTAGCTAGGTGGTTTGTCACATCCTTCATGTTTCCCTTCAAGTTGGGAGTCAAGCAAGGAACACATGAGAGACCTATCCTACATGGGTTCTTCTGGGCTACATTTTACAGGGTACTTTACCACACACACATGGGGTACCTTTGTTTTGTGTCATTTTCATGAATGCCTTGGGGAAAGGCTGAGGCTGCAATGGGGGAATACTCAATCTTTAGGGGGGCCTCCACTCTTAGAGATGAATGTACACCATGTACACTTGCAGTGCAACTGTTCTTAAGCTAACTTTTAGGTTCCCGGTGACAGTGTACAACTCAACCGTAACTTGCATTTTGGAAGGACATACTGAGCCAACGCTCACATCCACCTGTCTAGCATTTTAAACTACTATTCTCTGTCATGCACTTTGCGTGTGCTCCACACATGCACGAAACTTAAAGTGATATCAGAGTCTTGTTTTTTTTGTTTAAAAGTAACAAACATGTTATACTTACCTGCTCTGTGCACTGGTTTTGCACAGAGCAGCCCAGGTCCTCCTCTTCTCAGGTCCCTCAACAGCACTCCTGGCCTCTCCATCCTGCCAAGTGCCCCCACAGCAAGCAGCTATGATATGGGGGCACCCGAGTCCCTGCTCTGTGTGTCCATTCAGACACGGAGCTATGGTTCAAACCCACCCCCTCTCTCTCCTCATTGGCTCACTGACTTTGAGACTTTGATTGACAGCAGCAGGAGCCAATGGCCCCTGCTGCTGTCTGAATGAGGAGGGAGAGTCTCGGACAGCCGAGGCTCTCATGCAACATTGCTGGATCAAGATGGGGCTCAGGTAAGTATAAGAGGGGCTGCTGCACACAGAAGTTTTGTTATCTTAATGCATAGAATGCATTAAGATAAAAAAAAACCTTCTGCCTTTAGAATCACTTTAACTCTTCACCTTCCAAGCCTCTGTAGAGGATGGAAACTTCTTTGGCATGAATCCACTCCCATTGCTCTGGAAGACAGACTGCTGGTGGAAGGAATGCTGACAACATCTACCTCCCTGCTAGAGGCCTTTCCTCCTATAACAGGTACACGTTACGGTCAGGCTGCTTGTTAAACTTCAGTTACTCTAGGTAACTACATGCATCTTCACAAGACTCCACTCCACACCAACGTCTTCATACCCCAATGTGTTAAGACCCATCAGTGAGCTATGTGCATGCTGGTTACCTACATTACACCCCCTTCAGCATCTTCAGACTGGGCAAAGACAACGTTTAAAAGCTTTACTTAAAAAAGGTGCAAGTAGATATTTCACAGTCCAACAATAAAGGCATTATTATTTCCTATGCCCTATCTCTAACTACAGCCTTGAATTTGGTTAGGCAGGGAAGTGTTTCTTTGTACTCTTCCTAACTTAATCCACTGTGCTTTTCATATGACCACAAGCTTTTGAGGGGTCCAATAGTTCTGTAAGAATAATATGCTTTTAATTACTTGTAGCAGCCTCTAGTGTGTGCTAGAAGTAAGTGTAGGCAAACCATTCTCTGATGGTGGGGAGCCCTATTTGGGTCAGGGTTTATTAGAGGTCAGGGCTGGATGACACATCTCAGCAGCTCTCGAATGCCTCTCCATTTCCAGAGTTTTCAAGAACATTCTGGAAGAAAGTGGGTGGAGACTAGGAGGGGCTGCTTAGCATATTTAGATGTCTCTGGCCAATCCCCTGGAGCAGGCCTGGCAGGGAACCTTTAAATATTGATGAGTCATGCCAGCAGGGTCAGTCGGATGGAAGATGTAGATGCAGTGTTGAGGAGGCTGTTGGTGGCCCTTGAGGCTGACCTCCTAGTCAGGGGGGCTTCCTTGGGCCTGGGGTTAGGGGGTTGAAGAATCCTGCTAAAACATAATGGAGGAGGTCTTCCTGGAGGCAAGGGTGCAAGAGATGGAGACTGCCACATGAAGCCAGTCTCTATTGAAGACAGCGGTGTGCTTAAGTCTTCTGTCCTTTCCCTGAGAGTCAGCCAGATGGCCTGGTGGCCTGGTGACGAGTCTGTGCTGTGGAATGGTGTGGAGAGACAGCCAGGAGGGCTGGTGAGGAATCAGTCGGGTTGACTAGTGAAAGGGGAAGCTGCAGCCAGGAGGGCTGGCAGGGCCTGAAGAGGTGGTGCTGGGATCAGTGACCACAGGAAGTGGAAGAGAAAGTTACAAACTGCGTCCTTCTATTTGTGCTACTGTTAAGGGACTGTGAGTTCATGTCTGTAATGTAACTGTAATGTGTGTACAGGAGGAAGGAGGACAAGAGACTGTATATTGATGTATATAGGAAGTTGTCTCTGAAGTTGGACATCTCAAAACCTCCCATCCCTATCCAAGTTATTAATCTTCTAATAAATAACAAAAACATAGCCACGGTTTGTTCCCTGACAGGAGTGGGGATCCCTGTTCATCCGCGGTTCTTGCAGGGATGCGCTACATACTTTATTCTAGACAAGATGTAAATGTATTGCTTTGAATCAACTCCCGAAAACTTCAAACTGTTAGTTTATACTGAGGCCCATGTAGCAGTTCTACAAATTTTCTCCTGGGCTTACAGCTGCCAGAGTTTGAGTTATTATGTGTTATTAGGAACTGAATTCAAACCTGAGCTCTCAAGTTTCTCCGTGGAGTTTAACAGAGATCAGTCAATGGAAGTGTCTGAAATCAATTTTATTGATTTACTTACTAAAAGCAAGCGTATCCACACAATACCTTTACTGCTCTGGTGTCAATTTAGCATTTTAAACTCACACATAGAGAATTCACAATGCCTGGGATGGTTTGTCATTAGCTGAGGTGCATTTAGCTGATGGTACACATATGTGTTGATAAACCCTCCAGGTGTCATATGCATGAAGCGTGAAAATGTATTATAATGGTGTTGATTTTTTAAATTGCTGATTGAAGACAACAATTCATGCAGTCCACCTTTGTGCTATGAATATTCATAAATAATTGTTATTTTTATCCAGAAGGTTGAAAACCTAAGATTGGTGTCTTCACCTTAGTATGCAGGTTAGTGCATATGGAGGGGCAATGCAGCAATTTTTTTTTCTTTCAGTTTGTGAAATACAAAAAATAAAAACAATTGAGGACTTTCCTATAAATGATAGACAATGTCCATATAATAGTATAGCTATTTCCATATTGTCATGGGAAAAATATGGGAGCATAAATTGTTGACCTCCTCCTAGTCCTGCTTGTACACTAGCAATTCTGTTGCTGGCAGCAACAACAAAAAACCCACTTACCTGTTTCCATGTTTGTACTCCCTTGGCAGGTTGTGTTTTAGTGTTTTGTACAGTTAGGGAGTGATAATTTTGGTTCAGCCAGCAAGGGATCAGTGGCATATGAATAGGCAAGTATTTTTCAATTTGTTTTTTTGTACCCATGCTAGATCTGTTAAATCAATATATACAGTATCTCACAAAAGTGAGTACACCCCTCACATTTTTGTAAATATTTTATTATATCTTTTTATGTGACAACACTGAAGAAATTACACTTTGCTACAATGTAAAGTAGTGAGTGTACAGCTTGTATAACAGTGTAAATTTGATGTCCCCTCAAAATAACTCAACACACAGCTATTCATGTCTAAACCGCTGGCAACAAAACAAAAGTGAGTACACCCCTAAGTGAAAATGTCTTAATTGGGCCCAAATAGCCATTTTCTCTCCCTGGTGTCATGTGGCTCATCAGTATTACAAGGTTTCAGGTGTCAATGGGGAGCAAGTGCGTTAAATTTGGTGTTATCGCTCTCACTTTCTCATACTGGTCACTGGAAGTTCAATATGGCACCTCATGGCAAAGAACTCTGTGAGGATCTGAAAAAATGAATTGTTGCTCTACATAAAGATGGCCTAGGCTATAAGAAGATTGCCAAGACCCTGAAACTGAGCTGCATCACAATGGCCAAGACCATACAGCAGTTTTACAGGACAGGTTCCACTCAGAAAAGGGCGCGCCATGGTCGACCAAAGAAGTTGAGTGCACATGATCAGCGTCTTATCCAGAGGTTGTCTTTGGGAAATAGACATATGAGTGCTGCCAGCATAGCTGCAGAGGTTGAAGGGGTGGGGGGGTCAGCCTGTCAGTGCTCAGACCATACGCCGCAGTCTGCATCAAATTGGTTTACAGTACTGTCATCCCAGAGTGAAGCCTCTTCTAAATATGATGCACAAGAAAGCCTGCAAACAGTTTGCTGAAGACAAGTAGACTAAGGATATGGATTACTGTAACCATGTCCTGTGGTCTGATGAGACCAAGATAAACTTATTTGGTTCAGATGGTGACAAGCGTGTGTGGCAGCAACCAGGTGAGGAGTACAAAGACAAGTGTGTCTTGCCTACAGTCAAGCATAGTGGTAGGAGTGTCACGGTCTGGGGCTGTGCGAGTGCTGCCGGCACTGGGGAGCTACAGTTCATTGAGGGAACCATGAATGCCAAAATGTACTGTGTCATACTGAAGCAGAGCATGATCCCCTCCCTTCAGGACTGGGTCACAGGGCAGTATTCCAACATGATAACGACCCCAAACACACCTCCAAGATGACTACTGCCTTGCTAAAGGAGCTGAGGATAAAGGTGATCAACTGGCCAAGCATGTTTCCAGACCTAAACCCTATTGAGAATCTGTGGGGCATCCTCAAATGGAAAATGAAGGAGCGCAAGGTCTCTAACATTCACCAGCGCAGTGATGTTGTCATGGAGGAGTGGAAAATTACTCAAAAGGCAACCTGTGAAGCTCTGGTGAACTCCATGCCCAAGAGGGTTAAGATAGTGCGGAAAATAATGGTGGCCACACAAAATATTCACACTTTGGGCCCAATTTGGACATTTTAACCACTTTACCACCGGAGGATTTTGCTGTCTTACGTCCAGGCCACTTTTTGCGATTCGGCACTGTGCGACAATTGCGCGGTCTTGCGACGCCATACCCAAACGAAATTTACGTCCTTTTTTCCCACAAACAGAGCTTTCGTTTGGTGGTATTTGATCACCTGTGCGATTTTTACTTTTTGCGCTATAAACAAAAAAAGAGCGTACATTTTGAAAAAATAACAATATTTTTCAGGTTTTTTATATGAAATTCCCCCCCAAAAAAATGTAAAAATCAAATTTTTTTAAATTTTTGGCCAATTTGTTTTCTGCTACATATTTTTGGTAAAAAAAATCGCAATAAGTGTATTTTGATTGGTTTGCGCAAACGTTATTGCGTTTACTAACTAAGGGAAAGATTTCTGTCATTTTTGGTGTTTTTTTTTTTAACGAGTAATGTCGGCGATCTGCGATTTTTTTTGCAGGACTGCGACATTGCGGCGGACAGATCGGACCCTTGACTGACATTTTTGACACTTTTGGGGGTACCAGTGACATTACTACAGTAATCAGTGCTATAAATATGCACTGTTACTGTAAAAATGACACTGGCAGGGAAGGGGTTAATTTTATTGGAGAGGGAGGGGTTAATGTATGCCTGGTGCTTACTGACATGTGTGGGGGGAGGTGACTAAGTGACACAGGGACAGATCGCATGTTATGCTGAACCCTGCAATCTGTCACTGCCTGTCACTTAGGAGATCCGCCCGCTTTGTTTACGCAAGCGGGCGGATCTCCAGACTAGATTCCCCGACGATCGGGGAAGAGCAGCGGCGATCGCCGCTGCTCCTCCCCTGGCCCGACTCCCGCTGTGACTGACACAGTGGGAGCGAGCTTCCGGCGGTGCGCGCGCGCGCCACCCACAAGGGGAGGAGTCCAGCGACGTAGGTCTACGTCGCTGGACGATAACGAGCCACATTGCTGCAGTAGCAGCAATGTGAGCAGACGGCAAGTGGTTAACTTAGGGGTGTACTCACTTTTGTTGCCAGTGGTGTAGATTTTATTGGCTGTGTGTTGAGTTATTTTAAGGGGACAGCAAATTTACACTGTTATACAAGCTGTACACTCACTACTTTACATTGTAGCAAAGTGTCATTTCTTCAGTGTTGTCACATGAAAAGACATAAAAAAATATTTACAATAATGTGAGGGGTGTACTCACTTTTGTGAGATACTGTATATATATATATATATATACATCAAAATTATAATAGTGTAAATGTACAATTTAAAATATGACCGGCTGCTGCTCTAATAAGGTTTCTCAACCCTCATAGACTGAAGATAACGCTGCCCAGTCAATTATATCATAACAATACAAATATATATCAAAAACATTAAAACAATTATTATTAGTCCCCATCCACATGTTTCTTTCTCTAATTGATAACAGTAGTGCAGTCTCTAATAGTGCCATGCTCTATTTCTTTAAATAGGTGCAAGTTTTTAGTGCTGTGCTCCCGCCAGTGATCCCTCTCTCTCATCAACATCTGTGGACTCCTAATTATATATGAGTCATGCACGCTTTGTGTAAATATCCTGGTATTCACTGAGATTTGTAGTCCTCCTCTGTGGCTGTATCTTGGTTCAAATAGCGAAGAATCACAGGGATATGTGTTACTCACATGTTGTATACAGTATTTGAAGGAAACAATAGAGGGAATCCACATTGCGTAATTCCATTTATTAAAAAAAATGCTAAAAATTGATTACACTCATTTTTTAAAACAGGAATGCAAGGAAATACCTTGGATTGGAAGTATTTCACTGGCTTTCGCTTCACCAGACAGATATGATGTCACCAATGGTAGTCACCTGAGGCATTATGCCCTTACTCCTGGGCGTCCTATGAGGATAGGCCATAGGCCTTATGCCGACCACCTGTTTTTAAGTGTGTGTCAAGTCAAAAAAACACATGAACTACAACTTGCAGCACATGTATATTTTGCCATTCTTTATCTCCTATAGACCAACTGCAAGTACAAAAAATACCTTTTGATCTTCCAGAAATGCATTAAGCTACTAATTTCCATTTGTAGAATGACACCCAATGCCTTTTTGATGACTCAAATTGGAAGAGTTGGTGTCAGCACTGCCCAGTTGTCTGCTGTTAAACTACTGAATCACTCCCAACAATCTCCATAGCACAGGAACGAAATATTCTCAAGTACAGAATAAGAATTGCAAGGACTCCTTGAGAAAACACAAGAAAGTGTGCAAAGGAAAGCTCTTAAGTTTTTACAACAAAATCAATCGTTTTTTTTTTGCACTTATTAAACTGGTTTCCATTGGAGCCAGAGTAAACTGCAAGTGATGTCATGACGTTGCTTCGGGGTTACTATATTCGAAACCAGATCAATGTCAATTTTGGCTTTGTTTGGGTCTCCGGCCAGCCGGCAGATGTGCTGGCTGGTCGCTCGGGTCTGCTGGTGGGACGGGAAATGGGAAGAAGCTTTCCGCCATCTTGTTGGCTTCCACTTCCTTATCTAAGCTGTCATCCAGCCTGATGCCCGTACTTGCCAGGCTGAAAGTTGTAGGAAGAAGCCCCCCATTCCAGATGCATGAGTGGACCTCATGGATTATATTCAGAAAGTGCCATTTGTTTGGTTACTAATTTACATATTTCTCCGTAGTATTAACCGCTTGCCGACTGCGCACAGTATATTTACTGCGGCAGTCGGCCCCGGCCAGGCAGAGTGACGTAGGTCTACGTCGCTCGCCTGTCACTCCTTCCAGAGCCAATAGCGGGCGGGCGCGCGCCCGCTGAGGCGCGCGCCCGCCTCGGCTCGTTCACGGAGGAGTGCGGGAGTGTGACTGGCGGACCCGATGTCCGCCGGTCACACTACGATCGCCGGTACAGCGGGAGAAAGACAGAGTGGCTTGTGTAAACAAGCCGCCTGTCAGTTCTCCCTGTGTAAAAGTGAAGATCAGACAGTTCTACTATGTAGAACTGTTGATCTTTGTTTTTACACTAGTAGACCTGTCCCTGCACAGTTAGAAACACGCCCCTAGGACACACTTAACCCCTCCCTGTCCAATACTGTTAACCCCTTCCCTGCCAGTGTCATTTTTGCAGTAACAGTGCATATATATAGCACTGATTACTGCAGTAATGTCACTGGTACCCCCAAAAGTGTCAAAAATGTCAGTCAAGGGTCCGATCTGTCCGCCGCAATGTCGCAGTACCGCAAAAAAAAATCGCAGATCGCCGCCATTACTCGTTAAAAAAAAAAACACCAAAAATGACAAAAATCTTTCCCTTTGTTAGTAAACGCGATAACTTTTGCGCAAACCAATCAAAATACGCTTTTTGCGATTTTTTTTACCAAACATAGGTAGCGTAAAACAAATTGGCCGAAAATTTTAAAAAATTTTGATTTTTACATTTTTTTTGGGGGGAATTTCATATAAAAAAAAGTGAAAAATATTGTTGTTTTTGCAAAAATTACGCTCTTTTTTTGTTTATAGCGCGTGATCAAAAAATCGCACAGGTGATCAAATACCACCAAAAGAAAGCTCTGTTTGTGGGAAAAAAAGGACGTGAAATTCGTTTAGGTACAGCGTCGCACGACCGCGCGATTGTCCGTTAAAGTCACGCAGTAAAAAATCGCAAAATAACCCCTGGTCTTTTAGCAGGAAAATCCTCCGGTGGTAAAGTGGTTAATGCTGCACCTAGTTTGGTGCCCCCCCCCTCCCCCCATCCTACGTGAGTTACTCATTTACAAGTAATTTAGAGATATATTTTTAAAAAAATGTGCTGCTCTTTGGTGGTCTTTGTTCTATTCCATGTTGCTCAGATTAATCTCCATCTCTCCAGGGTTGCCTACTTATGCATTAAAGTGGTCGTAATGGCGCAAGGTTTTTTTTTATTTTCATACATTCTATGCATGAAAGTAAAAAACCTTCTGTGTGCAACAGCCCCCCTCCCTTATACTTACCTGAGCCCAGCTGAAAATAGGATGATCAGGGCTTTCTCTTTGCAAAACCACTGCACAGAGCAGGTAAGTATGACATGTTTGTTTTTTTGTTTTGTTTTTTTAAATTTGCCTTTTAATATCAATCTAAGTTAATTGTTTTTTGTTATGCTGTCACCCTGTGGTCACCGTTTAAACACCTTTTTTTGGTGTATCGTTTCCTTTGTATAATGCAATTTCTTTTCCCTCCTTCCTCCTTTCTGCTATTCTTCCTGCAAGTCACACACTGAGGAGATAAAAGAAATATTTCCTTTGACCACTGCAAATGCCAACATCTATTGCTTCATATTGTTTGCATGCAATTAAGAATCGTGGATGCAAAGTGATTGTTGAGTTCCGCTATCTGATGAAGATAGTCTGCAGTAATTATTCCTGCTTTATTCAGACCAGGTATAGAGGTCTCAGGGACAGATATGTCACTATTACAACTGCAGTCAGAAAAGCAGCCTCCATATTTCTTCTATGACAGGTTTTCTTTAATATCACATAATTACTCTTAAGGCATATTAGTTAGCACTCAGTGCCTGTTGTGTCCTCCAATGTGTCTGACAGCAGTGCTGACATTATTTAACTTCTATACAAGCCTCCATAACACATAAGGTTAATGGGTTGATCAAAGGATCAATAGTAAATTATAGTCAAAGGACAAGGATTCTACTGCCATCTAGCTTTCCCCGACAGCCTCCTCCAGTCCGTTTTTAAACATACTATCTCCTTACCCATATTACCCCCTGATCCAGTAATTACCACGAGAGTTATTAAAAATACTTGTTCAAATACTTAACTCAATTTAAAGATTTTTAGTTGGAAGTAAAACAGCGTGACATTAACACCTGGGTCTCATTAATATTCATGACAACCTGTTTCAAAGATAAACAACAGCATTTGTGTAAACCATTTAATATAAAAACCATCACACATACACATAAGCTATCCAATTCCTGCTGAGCTTTTAATTTAAATTTCGACCATAATTTGGCGGTGTAAATTGACTATCCAGAATGAATCATGCTGTTTACACAAAATTATTTCCTCTGTATAGAAATGCAAACAATATCTAAATGTTCTGTAAAAATCAAAGTCCAATTTATATTAGCACAATTTGTGTGTAATTTGGGCCTCCAGCTGAAACAATTTGATTTGACTAGGAAGCCTAATAGGAAGGGCTGTGATGGCATCGTAAATCAGATCTGGCCCGGCCTGCAATTGCCAATAGCAGATCTTTACTGTAAAGTCACAGCTCTCTGTCTAAATTCCGTAGTTCTCCCATTTCTGATTGGAGGGGCTGGCTGTTATGGTTACTGTGAATATTTTGCCCCATGGAGACATTTTGCTATTTAGTCAACGTAGATTGGTGTTAGGATAAATTGGAGTCACTGTACCATGAAAAGCGATAAACAGCTGCACAAACATAAAAGTAACTGGTATAAAAACAGAAAATATTACAGCCTTTATACCGTATTGCATAGGTATAACAGTTAGTGCTAAAAACTTACAATTTTTAAAATGTTGTCCACAAGTCAATTTGAATAGTATATGTTACAGGCAGCTGAACTTCTGGAATAGGGAAGTTCATGGTTAAAATACATTGATTATCTCATTACAATCTGAATGTCAGTGGAATATATTAGGCAGCAAGTAAACATGTTGTCCCTGAAGTTGATGTGTTGAAAGCAGAACAAATAGGCATCACAGTTTATTTTGAATGGGCTGCACAGCCACAGACTGGTCAGGGTGCGCATGCTGACCAATGCCCACATTTAAAAGTGCCTAAATGGGCACATGAGCATCAGAAATGGACAACAAAACCATGGAAGAAGGTGGCCTGATCTGATGAATCACATTTTCCTTTACATTATGTGGATGGCCAGGTGCATTTGCGTCACTTACCGGAGGAAGAATCGGCACCAGGATGCAGTATAGGAAGAAAGCAAGCCTCAGGAGACAGTGTGATGCTTTACACAAAGTTATTTTGACATGTGCTACCAATCAGACATTGTTGGTGACCAATTACACCCCTTTATGAAAACAGTATTCCATAATGGTGGGTACCTCTTTCAGCAGAATAACGCGCCCTGCTGCACTGTAAAAATGATTCAAGAATGGCTTGAGAAACACAGCAACAAGTTAGCGGTGTGGACTTGGCCAAATTTTCTAGATCTCAATCTAATCAAGCATCTTTGGGATGTGCTGAAAAACAAGTCTGATCCATGGAGGCTCCACTTTGCAACATACAGAAATTAAAGGATCTCCTACTGATGGCTTGCTGCCATGTACCACAGCATACCTTCAGAGGTCTAGTGGAAATGTTTTGATGGCAAAAGGAGGACCTACTCAATATTAGGTGGATGGCCATAAAGTTATGACTGATCAGTGTATATGTGAACTCTTACCTGCCATAGATTTGCATTTTGTGTTAACCACCTACCGCTCAGCCTATTGTAAAAAAACATTTGGGCAGGAGCATTGTTATTCGAAGGAAGATGTCATATAATGTCCTCCCAGTTGCACACATCATGCATGCCCTAGGGGCCATGCAGTGGCATGATCTGTGACCTGCAGTGGGCACAGTGGAACATAGATCATTGTATCAAGTTGGCCCTGGTATCATGTGATCACTATGACCAATCACAACAATCAGGTCAGTTGTATACAATGGCTTTCATTCATGGCCATTCATTGTGTACTATTGTGTTAAGTTTGAGCCTTGGAATAAAGGGACATTTACGCCAATCAGGTTTGCATTCGTCTCCATATGTTTACTCAGAATATGCACCATACAGCCGTACAAAGGTTCACATAATCCTCCAACGGATTTGTGACACAGATTACATTTTGGTTACAGCTTTTATACATAACTTTTACATGAGAGCCTATGAGAGGCGTAAGTCCAAGAAAATGGTTACACAAGATTACACAATATTTCACAATACATTCTTTGTTGATTAATTAGTCTTATTGGTGGTCAATTTGACCGAGACAGGATGAGCGACTATAGGTCAATATGACAATTAAAATGATGGATAATATGAAATTAATGATTATCTAATTATGATTATCTAAGCCAACATAACATTTTTATCTATTTTCTGGGAAATTAGGAAAGTTCTTTGGCAGAACATTTCATATCATCCTTGACACATTTACACAATAAAAACAACATAACAGAAAAACAGACTAACAGACTGAATTATAAAACTATTACTGAAAATATATTCAGGGATTAAGAGGGGACTCTAGACTACTATACTGGGTATGGATATATGAATATGTAATATAAAAGTCTTTAAGAGTCCTCAATATGTTTTCATAACTTGACAGTCCCTCCTGTGTTTAGAATTCTTCTGTGTCCATTCTTTTGTACTTTTAAACTTCTTCTGTGTCTTTAAGTTGGTTTCCAGGTATGCGGGTAACCATCTCATGGGCCGTTCTTATGCGAGACCTTGAGAGCTCAAAAGAACCAGTATTAGTATGAGCATTTGTAGCCATTTTCATACAACATTTGCATAGCATTGGCACACATCTAACTATCAGTATGATCAATACTATAATTCCGAAAATATACAGGATACCATGCAATATACTTGCAAACCACCCTCCAATACCAGCAAACCAGTTGATATGATTTAGCCAAGAGAGTCAACTTTCCCAGCTACCTCCAATCCAAGCGGTTTCGGTATGTTCCTTACGAAAATAAAGCTTTAATTGCTGCGCCCTTTCTACATGTGAAATGATTGCATCTTCAGCTTTTGTATCATTTCCTATGTAATTGCAGCATGAGGTTCCCACTACGGTACACATTCCTCCTTGACTAGCAGTAAGGTAATCCAACACCAGCCGGTGTTGCAAAACCTCCTTTTTAATCATTTTTAATTCAGTTGCCATTAATATGAAATTTCTGTCATACAGAGCAGTTATGTTATCCATTAAATAAGCTAAATCTATGATAAAACTGAAGTCTTTTTTAATACAACATCTATTCACCCAAGGTATAGAAAATATTGGTCTTATCTCTTTATCATGAGACTCAATATCAGCATCATCATCATTTCTTTCTGGGCCTATATTTTAAGTTGGAATAGGGGGTGGTATTTCAAGATTAGTCTCTTCTTCAGTGTCATCTTTAGTCTCCTCTTTTTTGCTAG